>NC_045561.1:77956445-78258377 GCF_009819795.1 Aythya fuligula | reverse complement strand
ATGAAATGCATCTCCCTACCATGAAACATTGAGTTCACACTCTACACAGATTTTTTATGAGGTCTGTAGTCTTTCGACATTCCTTGAAAAGAATTTGTAAAGAGTATTCCAAGTCCAAGTCCAAGATCTGATAAGACATGATTCTGCCATGAATTAGCACAGAAATACTAGTTAGCTATGTTTGGGCTGATCACCTAATTTTCTTTCCTTGTCAGCAGCAAGAAAAATTCACAAGGAGAGCCATCACATTCTAAAAACGGCACACAAAATAAATGACTGGAAAGCCCTTCCTATTTCTCTTCTACTAAGGATTTGAGGTGCCTAAGAAGGTATAGGTGAAGTAAATGATAGTGAACCTAATTCCAGGTAAGACAGACTATTCATCTTTCCAGGATGGAAGAACTTGCTAAGCAAGCATCTGACTGTGCAGCTGAGGAATGCCATGTGTGACTTCAAGTTTTAGTAAGACAGTTTATTTCTAAGTAGCCTAATCAAGAGAGGATTAAAAAAATCCAGCTAATATTCACAGATGTTATCAATATGGCTCCACTTCTCTAAGCGTACAACTCTGCTTGCTTCACCTTTTAGCTATTTGAGATCTATTTTCAGTTCAGTCATTCTTAGGAACTCTTCACACAGATGAACTATAAACTGTACTGCCAGCTCAGGAAGAATAACAATGAAAGATCTACTACACGGGTTTCTTGAAGCTCCAGTTTTCTTTTAGAGACTGTTATAAGGCAATTGGATTGGTTTTCAAGTCAGGCTTTGAAAGAGTAACTCAATAACAGAACTGCTTAAGGTTTAATTGTTAAACGATGCAATTACTGCATAGTGTGAATGTCTCAAGTTCAACCTCCAAGTAGTCTTTGAGGTTGAAATGCATTGCACCAACAAATGGCCTTACAGTTTAATGTCAGCAAACCCTTTTACTGGCATAATTTTTTCTTTTCTCACCATGCGGGTAAAAAAAGGGAAGTATGGGGTAGTCTCCCTCCTCTGTGTCTCAGATGTTGTTTATTCTGCAATGCAATATTTATTTTAGCTTGGTATTTATTTTAAAAATGTCTTTGCTAGACTTGAGTGTGACAATTTTGAGCCTCACAGGGAAACTTTAACAAGTTATGAATAACCAGAGAGTGGGATTTCAATGTAATTCAGGAATGAGAACTAAGCAAAGAGAAGAATATTCAACCTTTTCATGGAAGGATTGAGTATTCTTTTCAAAGTCATATATCAAAAACCCACATACAATGGAAACATTCTCTCTCCCTAGAACATAAAAGAAGAGGGAACTGCCTGTTATGTGTTCTGAAATGATCCCTTTTCATTACAACTTCAGAATTTTTCTCTCTGGGGATTGCTGACTTCAAACCATGAAGAAAGGGAGAAACGACATCATACTATTTCCATTAAAAGAAGCCATGTGTAACCTATATTTTTTCCTTTCCTCTTTCTTTTTTCCTATTTCACAATAATATTTGCATTCCAAAAAACTTTTTCTCTGTCTTTTTTTTTTTGATGCACTGAGGTTAAGCAAATGATGTTGCTGCCGACAATGTTGTTCATACCACTTGCGTCTGCCTTGTTTTAAGCCAGCAGCAGAGAAACTGCTATGTCTGTGTGAAATTCATTAGTAAACAAAACATTCCATCTTTCTTCATTTGGCCCGATCCTTCTTGTTTACCATAATTAAGTTATAAGAGAACCATCTTACACAATAGGAATACAAAATTCTCTCAGTCTTGTAAATGCATAAGCTAGAATTGACTTTATTTTTTTGGATGATCCCATACTCAGTATATTCAGAAAACTATTGCAAATGGAAAGTTAGAAAAGAAATGAGAATAAATTTAGATAGCGGAAATATTGAGAAAAGGCAAAAAGTATGACAAAACAAAGGTTTTCTCTGTTAATAAAAATAAATTATGAAAGAACACCCAGTATGACACAAAGTGCATAAAAAGACCAGCAAAGTCCCAGAGAATAATTTTCCAGGCCCAGCAAGACTGAACCAAGAAGCTGACTTTGGTCATTTCAATATTAGAAATAAAAGGTTATTTCAATGAGAGTTTAGAGAAGAGAAATAAAAATGAATGTGAGACATAAATAGACTAAGTTAACACTCATCAGTCACATATTGTTCTTTAGATGTTTGTAGTGCATTATAAATTAACTTCCATATAATATCTCTTCAAGGCAGGTACATTTTTTAATTCTCTTTTTATATACCAGGATACTAAACCAGAAGCTTAAAATGGCTTGATTGGGGACCACATAATACGATGAAACCACTTAATTCTCGTCCTTGCATTTGTTTCCCTAGGTGATAATGCAGCACTAATCAAAAGACCTGTCTAAAGTATACCATGTAATGCAGATTTGCTTTATTTTCTAGTCAAATCAGTGCAATTACAGAAGCTGTAATTCTTTATGAACTGATGAAATGTGAGCTATCATAGGGAAAAAAAAAAAAAAAAAAAAAAAAAAAAGATGATACAAAATGACAAAAAGTCAGAAAAAGGTTATATGAAATATTTCATATTTTATAAATAAAAGGTACTAGGAAAACATTCCGATGGTGGTATCTGGAGGCCTGAATTTGTTTCTCAAAGCATATTTTACCAATCCTGTTGCTGCTGTTACTTAAGCCTAGACTGTTCCGACTCTATGCATCCTGACAAGATCATGTTAATAACATATAAATTGATTTGCAGATTACAAGAAAAATTAGGAAGTGAAGACAGTAAATCTTGTTATGGGTTTTGAAACTAAAAGGTATGCTAAAGATGTTCATTGCTACTATCATATAAAGAAAATGGCACTTGTAATAAAATAGCATTGAACAGGATATATGATTGTTATTGTCTTTTTATTTTTGAAAATAACCACACAGCATAGCAACATTCATTTTGGATAGCCTTTTCTGGAATTTAGGAGCATAACATTGAATCCTGAAGCACTTCTGTTTCTTCCCAGTGCTTCCAAAGACTGAGTCATGAATATATTTATTTCTTTGTCACCGACTCATTCTCACTTCTATATTGGTTTTCAAAATGTTTTCAAAAATGTTTGCTGAATAGCTATGGGAAGTGATCTGGACATCCAGTGTGTTCCAAATGATGTTAGATTCTTTCTTTGTTTTATGAAAGCTGTGTTCTGCATTATTCCCACCCTTTAAGTGGTTTATGATCTTTTCCCACTGCAAGTCATCTGCAAAATTGATTAATATGCTTTCTTCCAATCATTCCTGAAACTATTGCATACACCCCATGCAAAAACCCCAGAAAGCACCTTCTCCCAGTTAGCACTGGAGGTTTTTTGAACACATTTCTCTGCATTCCCATACAACAGATTATGACATCAAACTATGGAGATTAAGATCAGAGTCTGAACAAGCAGGAAGGATATATGTTTTTAGGGGGAAAGATCTCACACACAGAGATAATTTCAGTAAATGGCAGATTATAAAAGCTCAGCAAAAGCTTGGGCTTTAGATTGGCTTATTTTAAATGCTGTTCAGTCCTCTGCCACCTTTATAGCTACATGCGGTCCTGGTGAAAACAGAAAACTAACAGCATGAGACCCAGTCAAACCTAGCAAAAGTCTGGCAGAGGAATCCCTTATTTATACATATATATATATATGTATATGTACATATTTTGCCACATCCCCATGTAGCAATGCCACTTTTCACCATTTTTTTCCTTTGGAAGTAACTTGGTCTCAGTTCAGGTCTCAGACAATTTGAAACTGGACAAGAAGAGCCCCTTAAGATTGGCCACCTTCTCCTGCTTCCAGGGAAAGAACAACCCAGGCATGAGCAGAAATGCAACAGGAGATAACAGAGGGATTTCCCTGAGGGAAAGCAACTCTGGCCATCATGTCTCTGCTCATTCAAGTTGTCTTTTCACCTTGCATGAGAAAGGATGATAGGAGGAGAGACATTTGTCTGCATTGTGATGATCGAATATTTTGAGGTCTGCCAAGGCACAAAAGGAGGTGTTATGTCCCTGTTCTGGAGCCCTTGCTTTATGGAGAGCCCTGTTCACTCTTCAGTATAGAGTGCTAAGGCAAGAACAAAAGCAAACATCCCTTACACCAGGGTGGTTCTTGTCTTTTTTTGCATGGGTTGAAGCCCAGGCTTCAAAGCTGTGGCCAAGCTTCTCATGTCCACAGTTAGGCACCAACAGTTTATTTTAATAAGAAAGAGAAAAATATTGAGCTCTAACATTTTTTATATTTAGATACATTTCTAACAGTATGCTAATTATGATTATTAATTTGATGTCAACATAAAGATATACTGGATGTAGACAGTAGGATGGATTATTTTGAAAGTGCAGAGTAGCACAAATCAGTTAGAAGAGTGGCCTTAGTATTTGGATATAAAAAAATGTCTATTTACATGTAGATAAGTAACATGCCTGGATTTTGGAGGCCTGCTTGTCTTGTTATTTGACTAAATTGGGCAAAAATTTACTGAAACACAAGTATATGAGATTAAAAATTAGAGATCCAACTTTGAGAGTCAGAGCTATACAGGCATCTTTTTTATTAATCCACAATTCTAAAATGTATCCCTTTGGTCTCTCCTGGGCTTTTTCCTCAGCGATGCACCTTTCTCCAATAGAAAATACAGCTATACAAGCTGCCAGGCTCATTCAAGCATTCCCTATTTCCATGGTCAATAACACAAGAGTTGCATGACAACAGGAGCAGCAAAGCAATTTAACTCAGTCACATCATTAGGAAAGAGCTGCTTGTCAAGTCCCACTAAGTTAAATGTAAACGCTATTGTTTGAAATCACAGTTACCCCTGACTGAAGCCATAAGGGAGTAGAATCAGCCAGTAGAGTGCAGTGAACAATATTTTAACCTTTTCATGTCACTTGAGGGAAATTCTACTTTCTACAGAAAATTTAAGCTAATGCACTTTTTAGTTACTTTTTTTTTTTTTTTTAATTCATCATTTGTACTGTACACAAAATGATATTACTTTATTAGTTCACCTGACTTTTTTGCCTGATCACAAAATGATCCTCTTTATATTCTAAGCATTAATTTTAGAATATGCCTTTTAATCAACATGAAGCTTAAAAAGTGATCAGATGAAACTGTTTGTCTCTAAAAATAATGCCAGCAAACTGAATGTTTCAACACTTCGTTCCATTTGTACTTGCATTCAAAGGAAACAATTGATCGGATCCAAGTATTTTTTAATACTTAGAAAGGAAAGCAATCTTAAGACAAAGAAAATACTTTAATTCCGTGGTTTGATCCTATATTGTCTGGAGATCTGAAAATATCATTCTAACATTTCCCCTGAAAGGGATTCATTCATACAGAAAACCAAAAGGAAAGGAAGTGGGAAGGTTGTTGGGCAATGCTTATTTTTTGTGAACCTACGAGCTCAGGCTAGTGTTGGTTTATTGGGTCAGATGATACTTCATCACATGAAGAAACATCTTTAAGAAATTAGGAACATCCTAGTGGCTTAGTGTGAGCATTCCATTTATATTTGAATGAATTAAACAATGCATTTTCTTGAGAAGCAAAAGGAAACTTTCCTCCCCCTAGTCTTCTGATGTTTAATTTTAAAGTTTTCCAACCACATATGGTTGATGTGTTTAAGACTGCTGGAGCAATGAAACCAAGAATAAGGATTTAGCACTATAATTTCATGAACGTTAGGAGATATAAGACCCCATTGTTAAGAAGTATTGATTGACTCAGAAATCAATCTCTTAAATATCCCCATTTACTAGTTAAAAAGAACATGGTTTAATTGATTACAGCAGCCTGCATTATGTCTTGGTTTAGAAGTGGAGATGGCAATTATTGTACAAGCAGACAGAAGGTAGGGTACAAAGGATAGAGTTAAGATAGATACAGAAAAATGAAAGACAAATCATATTGTATACAGATTTACTGAAGTCTGGAAGAATGGAAATACATGGTTGTTTTCCAAATAGCATTTTCTCCTGCAAGTAGTAAAGGTGAACAGTGTTTTTCAGGACAGCCATGAACCAGGCATATTGATGTTTAAGTTGGGAGAGTAAAAATAAAAGGAAGATTGGAACTGAAAGCTAATTCCCATGCTTCTACAAGGTAAAGAGCCAGTGGCAGGGGAGGAGTTAACAAAGACAGGACTGCTTAAGTTTACACCGATGTTTACCTTTTTTTTTTACTTTTTTTTTTTTTTTTACTCCTGAAACTTACAGAAATCCAGGAGAACTGAAAAGGGTAAATTTTTGGCAACCTCTTTTTCAAAATGGAAATCTTTATTTAAAGATTCAAAGGCACCTTCTTCTGCCTCTTTAGCTAGGAAAATTCAGATAAAGCTCTATGGAAGAAATCTCAAAATTTGCCACATTTCGAACTTTAGTTTGCAGGTATTTCATAGAAGTTGATCTACATGAACGATAAAAAAGTGGCAAATTATGGGTAGAAGAACTGGATTATACTTAAGACAAATGTCAAATACAGAGTGAACCAAAACAGAATTAAAATAATTAGCATTTGATTTGAATTATGTGGGCAGAAGGACAGTAAGCAAGTAAGTAAGAGATGAAGTCCCTTAGCAAATAGTGCAGTCTGACCGCAGTTTTCTGGGCACTTTAAAATCTACTAGGGCTTTAGTAGACCATTAATTACGGTATTTGAAACAGGGAAAAACTATACCTTGGTTAAGAAGGATTGTTACAAAGATCTGTCCTGGTAATGTTTGACAGAAAACTGTCTAAATCCAGGTAAGTAAAAAAAATGTTTTTGTCAAAGGTTAATCAAAGATTTGTGGTTTCAGACATAAAGTTCATACAACAAAAACAGAGCAGAAACAATGTCACAGTGATGGAGCCCTTCACCTACAAAAAGAGCTTCATTCAAGAAAGTATAGCACACAGAGAAGCTAAAAGTCTGGCAGAAAAAGAGGGCATGGAGATGTTACCGATGTACTTTTCTGATCAGGAAAAGATCTGCAGCTGTAGTTCATGAGTACTCACAATAAATTATCATCTTAAGCATGGAATGAGCACATTTCTTTCTTGGTTTGACTTATACCTCTCTGGCAGCATTTTCCACCCTAGTAAAGGTGCCTCATTTTCTCCCTGTCTTTTCCCTTGAGGGAGTGTGCACTGTCACGGTGCTTCTTCACTTTATCTTTCTCATGGGTGATTCAGGGCTACTTTCAGCTCTGGTCATCCTCTGCACCCAGAATAAAATTTTATATTAACCTTGAATCATCTGTTTTTCATCTTGCAGTGCTTGACTCACAGAAGAAAATCTTCTGAAGCACAAGCCAACTAGTCCAAAAGTATGATTTATGGTTGCACTTCATCTATGGAGAAGCATTTGTACAAAGCGTGAAATGCACACGTACACAGTTTATAGACACCGCTGACAAATACTAGGTAGACAAATAAGACAATGGCTTTCTTATTATTGTATAATAAAAAAGTATTTGTATACCTTTATATAGCTTAGAACTTAATGCAAGATCTAATAAAATCTAGTGACAACTTTGCACTACATTCACCTATTTTCAAAGGTGTTTTAATTTTTTTAAGGCATGCCCTTGGACTTTTGAAGGAGCATGAAAGGTAACACTTGTGTAAAAATGTGTTTTATTTTTGAAATTTGAAAATATCTATCTGCTTTATAAATAGTCAAAATGTTAAAAGCATTAAAAAATATCTCCTATTCATTTTGTAGCAAGAACAACAACAACAAAATCTCTGCAAGAGTTACTTTTGTCCTAGAAGTATTTAAATCTTTTTTTTTTTTTTTTTTTTTTTTTTTTTTTTTTTTTTTTCCCACATTCCTCTTATCCTAACCATGGCAAAGTCTGTACTTTTTTTGTTTCTTTATTTTTGTTTTACAAAATGTCCACATTTTTAGGATAGTATCCTTTTTAGGTGTACTTATCTACTTAAAATTTAATTTTTCAGTTAAAAGACAGTGATGCAAAATTTTTAATTGCTTTATCACTTCTAGCTTGCCTACTTATGTGAAGAGGTAAAACATTTTTGAAACGGTGCGATTATTTTGTCATCCCTTTGTTTTGTTTCTCAGTCTAAATAAATTGGATCCACTGAATTATTTTGTATTGCTCTTCTTCCTTTTGTTTCATTCTACCTAGTCATGTCATTTCATTGTATGCGGCTCTTCCTTCTACAATTTCCTTCTACATTTTATGGTATTTTTCTGGCTGTAGTAATTCCCTGTTTTTGAAATCTGTTCATATAATTTAAGGATCCTGAAGACTTGATTCTCCTTTTGTACCATGTTTATCACATCCAAAACCCATTTTCAACCTTTTTGACATTATTTGCACCAGACCACAAGGGAGAACACTAAATATGCTTCATAAATTCCCATACTTAAGCATCAAAGAATCTATACTAGCCCTACTGGCATCGCAAACCATATTACATCTTTTGTAGATTGATACACATCTGCAGGGGGCAAGGTCTTTCTCATATTTCTTTAAAACTGTGGCTTAAAACTTAAAAAAGATGAATTAACATTTTAATACAAACACGAGAAGATCGTTTACTTGCGAAAATGCACTGAAGTCATCCAGAACAGCAGACTCCAAACAGAAGTGCACCACATAAAACATGCCTCCCTCTGTGGCCACAACTCTCTCTGTTTCTTGTATACAGATGTTAGTGTGGACAGTATGGGGAACATCTCATGTTGCGCTCTGATGACTACCAAGAAATACTACTGACAGTCTCTGCTCTCTGTCTCTCTCTGCATCCAGCTCATCCCTCTGCTCCACTGTAGGGAGTTTACAGTATAAATTACAAGGACACTAGAAACTTCTGGCATGGTACTGGAGGACCCACAGAGACTTTGGCACATTTGCAGAAAAGGAGGTATTTAGGCACATAAATCCTGGCTCTCAGTGATTTCAGTGGAAGCTACAGGACTGCATGAAGCTGGAGGGTGGTGGGGAGAAGGCTGTGTTGAGGAGTGATGCACTGGGTGATGCCGGTGGCTGCCCCATCCTCACAGCAGCTGTTAAGCTGTCACTGGAGTGAGGTCCTAATACCTGTGTGCTGGCCTTACATACATAAGAATCTTTCAGTCATAACACTTTTCAGTTTTTCTTCCCCAAAGACAAAGTCAGAATCCCTGTGTGGCACCTCAGACTACCTGAACTGTATACACAGAGCATGAGCCCATGGTGCAGAACACTTTGGAGTCACATCTCGGTTTCCCACCCTTTGGCAGACAAAGCAGGGAACAGCCAGAAGTTAACATGCTAACCCTTCTACACTTACAAGCAGAGGCAAGCGAGTGGAGGGCAAGCTTTCAGCTGTGAAACACGTATCGTGTAAAACACAGCCCTTGGAGCAGGACCCATCAGCTATCTAAGCTCTGCAGTTGCTTGTTTCCCAGCCCTATGAACCCCGAAGAGCCAGAGAGAGAACCTCCCTAAACTACAGTTTGGCAGTCGGCACAGCCTCATGGGGAGTGGGGCTCAGAAGAGAAAAAGCCAAGTTCAGGTCTTGTATGTTTCTGCTGTGTAATATATTTGCTAAATCGCTATTAAAGAGAATCACAGAATCACAGAATTTCTAGGTTGGAAGAGACCTCAAGATCATCGAGTCCAACCTCTGACCTAACACTAACAGTCCTCCACTAAACCATATCCCTAAGCTCTACATCTAAACGTCTTTTAAAGACCTCCAGGGATGGTGACTCCACCACTTCCCTGGGCAGTCCGTTCCAATGTCTAACAACCCTTTTGGTAAAGAAGTTCTTCCTAAGATCCAACCTAAAACTCTCCTGGCGCGACTTTAGCCTATTCCCCCTTGTCCTGTCGCCAGGCGCATGGGAGAAAAGACCAACCCCCACCTCTCTACAGCCTCCTTTAAGGTACTTGTAGAGAGCGATAAGGTCGCCCCTGAGCCTCCTTTTCTCCAGGCTGAACAAGCCCAGCTCCCTCAGCCGCTCCTCATAGGACTTGTTCTCCAGGCCCCTCACCAGCTTCGTCGCCCTTCTCTGCACCCGCTCAAGCACCTCGATGTCCTTCTTGTAGCGAGGGGCCCAAAACTGAACACAGTACTCGAGGTGCGGCCTCACCAGGGCCAAGTACAGGGGGACAATCACTTCTCTAGCCCTGCTGGTCACACTGCTTCTTATACAAGCCAGGATGCCGTTGGCCTTCTTGGCCACCTGAGCACACTGCTGGCTCATATTCAGCCGACTATCCACCATCACTCCCAGGTCCTTCTCTGCCTGGCAGCTCTCCAACCATTCCTCTCCCATTCTGTAGCTCTGCTTGGGGTTGTTGCACCCCAGGTGCAGGACCCGGCACTTGGCCTTGTTGACCTTCATGCAGTTGACCTCAGCCCATTGGTCCAGCCTATCCAGATCCTCCTGCAGAGCCTTCCTACCCTCGAGCAGATCGACACACGCACCTAACTTGGTGTCATCTGCAAACTTACTGAGGGTGCACTCGATGTCCTCGTCCAGATCATCGATGAAGATATTAAAGAGGACCGGCCCCAGCACCAAGCCCTGGGGAACGCCACTAGTGACTGGCCTCCAACTGGATTTGACTCCATTCACCTCGACTCTTTGGGCCCAGCTATCCAGACAATTTCTAACCCAACAACGTGTTGGGTTAGAAATATTGAATAGATGCAAAAATAAAATAAACCCCAAACCCAGAGCTTTTTTGTAGGTAGTCAGTTCATAAGACAATTTTGAGGGTGCTTGAAGAAGCTTTTGAGCATCTCAAAAGACCTCAACAGAGGAAAGATACATCTCAGGGTCTTAAGCAGGCTTTCATGTGAATTAGAAATTGGCTGCCCAACAGGCAAGATACTTCTGTTCATTCCCCATGGTAGAGCTTTCAGGAGTATACAGTTTTAGGACATAATATTTCTCTAAGTTTAGGCGCCACCTAGATTAGATTGAAGCTGAATAAGGACTTTTTAAGGTTTTATCTTGAAACTTAGTTGATCAATTGTCTCTCAAGATCCATTGTATTTCTCTCTATCTGATCTGTCTGCTATTGATTTTCTAACGGAATGAGGAAGGATTGGGCTGTATCTCACAGAAGCAAAGAGTTCTTGCCAAGTTCATCTGTTGTGACATTTTTCTGCCAGGTAATGGAAATGTTTCATGTTTTGTGCCTTTTTTTATGAACAGTTTTGCCACAAATTTTCAAATGTTATGGAGAGAAACTGCACTATTAATTGACAACGATATGCATCAAGATGAGTTGATCATGGGAAAATATGCACCTTGACATCAACCAGAGCAGGAAAAGGAGGAGAGAAAGCATCATAAGGCATAGAACTAATTTTTTTTTTTTTTTCTGTTTGTTTTTTTGTTTGTTTTGTTTTGTTTTGTTGTTTTTTTTTGGTGGGAACAAGAGATGGTGGAAAGTAAGCTGCGGAAACCTGTGTTGTTCATTAAAAGAACACAACATTGTTCAGGCATGACCTTGCTCCTTTCTGTTAAAGACAGTATTGACATCTGATCTGATCTGGGAAAAAATGGCCAATGAAAAAAGGGATTTCAGTGAATAGGTTACCATTTAAACCTAGTGACAGGAGGACAATGAGGAGATATAGGCAGTTTCCTTAGACCTAATTCAGTAAAAGTTTAAGGAAATAGAAAGGCCCTCAGAAGCCCGATACAGTCTGGTGGCAGGGTGCAATGGGCTGCCAGCACTTCTTTGGAAGATCCGTTATTACCTGAAAATAAAAGATACTTCTGAAAATTGTGGTTAATTCTCCTTAGCTTTAGACTTGTACTATTTATTAGTTTAGATGCCACTGGCTCCAAAAGGCCCAGGCAGTTCCTATGCAATTAGAAGAAAAATATGTTTTTGACTATCAGGCAAGTTTCCCTCCCAGCTTTTGGTTTCCCGCTCAGGCTCTTTGTGAGGCGAATGGTGAAACCGGCTTTTGTGAACAAGGATCACACACGCAATCCAGATCCTTCGGACAAGGCACCATCATTCACGTTGCTCACATGTTGACAAATACTTTGATGCTGTTGCTAGGGAAATAGCACTGTGGCAGTGAGCACATCTCTGTTAAAAATCCCCCTGGAGGGTGACGGGGGTGGAGGGCAGCGGGACCAGATGGTTCCACTCATTCCCAGCACTTGGCTATCGCTCCACTCAGGACTGACTGGTAGCTGGCTTTTTAATGGGCTGTCCAGCTCAGGCGGCTTGTGGGTTGCTTTTCTTTAATTGCTTCTTCCTGAGAAACGTATCAAAGGCCATTTTCTTCTTCTACACAACACATGCTGTCACTCAAAACACTTCCAGGCACAGCAGCAGTGTGAGGGATCGTTCACGGGCAGTGGGGTGTTGAAACACGGGTGTGCGAGTGGTGGGAGCAAGAAGCTCAGGACTGCAGATCCCTGGCCCTCGTGGGTAGTTTTTCACTTTGTTCTTATGCTTCTCAGTGGCTGAGTGTTTTCTGGGCAGCCGGGTGCGTGCTGTGAAGGGAATGCTGCTGTGGGAGCGGAGAGCAAGGGCACGCCGATGTCACAGAAAATGCATTTGGAGACTTTTCTTTTTCTTCTCTACACATATAACTGTTTTTGTTCCCTTTCTGCCGCTTCTTGTCAGGGGCAGCACATCGGCAGAGAGGGCTGCTGCAAAACATGTTTCCCATCTTGCCTGAGTGCATGGATCCAGTTTCCCGTCCTTGATCCTGGATTATTTTCTCCTGTCATAGACAGCTGGCTTGGCAGCAGTGCAGCTGCAGGGGCACGGGCTGCGGGGTGGGAGGAGGAGGAGGAGGGCCACAAAGGCCGCCGGGCGTGAGCCGCGCTCCAAGCTGCCCGCGGGTCGCCAGCGGCAGCGAAAGGTCCTGTGAAAGCCGGCGGGGCAGCCTCCGCTGGCCAGCCTCCAGCCAGGGCCGTTCACAGGCCTGTTCTCAGACTCGCCTCGGCCATGGGGCCAGACCGGGAGCAGAAAATGAATTGCTTTTTTTTTTTTTTTTTAATCGACCTCAAAGGGGGCCTGTTACAGGCAGGCCTACGCCTGGCGTTTCTGCTTGATCCCTGCTCGCCAGGCCAACCCGACCACCCCTGCCCTGGCCCTGGCCTCGGCATGGCAGCAGGTGACGTTCCCAGAGCGCCTCGGAGCGGGGCCTCCGCTGGGAGCGGGGCTGAGGTCTGCGCCCTGCACCTCATGCCCACCGTGGAGCCCCAGAGCGGATGTCCCCCATGGTGGTGGCACTGCCGAGGGCTCGCAGCAGCAGCGAGCAGGCTGTTTGACGGGCGGAGAGGCTGCTCTGCATCGTGTGGTGTCTGGGTTTTGCGGTCAGGCTTCAGAGAGTGTATCTCGGCTTTTGTGCACCTCGGGAAAAGAGCAGGGATTGACTCAAAGAAAATAAATAAGGACTTTTAAAGACATGTTTATTTATGGACGGGCTTTCATGCATGCATCTGACAGCACTCTGCATAAAATATAATTAAAACAAGCATCATTCTGAATATGATTCAGAAAATAAAAATGTCTTTAAATACAGTGTAACTGCCAGCAGCTCAACATACCTCATTCCTCTGGGGAAGGAGTAACAGAGACATGCAGTTATGTGACTACAGAAGCCATGAGACGAGGGTATTTTTAGGGGAAGCACAGCTCGGGGAAGTTAACTGACCTGTGACAAGGATCTAATGCAAGAAACGCTCCTGGAGCCTCCCAGCTCTGCAGTGCGGTCAGGCTGCCTGCGGTGGCCATCAGACCCATGGGGAGGATGTAGAGGGAGGTCAGGGCCACCAGCACTGCTCCTGAGACTGGCCTGGGGCACCCTTCGGCAGTGTATGCCCACTCTGCACCCCTTCAATCACACCTCCAAACTTGCAGGGCTGTTTGAAGGCTACTTAATTCCAGTAAAACAGCATGCGATCCTGAATTTCCATGATCCTGAAAATCCATGGTTTTCAACCATTTCTGTTCTTTTTTTCCTTTGTTCCCATTCAGGACTGCAAAAGGCGGCCTCCAAACCAGGGCCACAGGAGGTGGTCACCCCTCCAGTCATGTAGTACATGTTGTACAGCGCTTGCCACCAAAGTGGGATGGCAGGAGTTGGTTAAAGCCCTGAAAAGCTAGAAGTGTTTTTCAGCATTTGTCATGGTGTATGCCACTAGGTCTGAGGTGAGCCAGCATGTTTGCTCACAGCCACCATTGAGCAATCACGGATCAGCATGTGTGGAGCCTGAAATAACCTCAACCTATAATTTTGTTTCTTTTCCTTTCATCCTCTTCATCTTTGCATTTGCCAAGTCAGAAAAGGACCTATTTGGAAGGAAAACACTGGTTTGCTATCATGGTGCCAAGCTGGGAAGGGGAGTACGGACACACCTAATGTTTTTTACCTATGGACATTTTACCACAAAAGTGACCTTTTGAAGACTTTTACCAGCATTCTTTCCATTTGACATAGCAGGACAAGGATGTTTCTCGTGGGATTTTGAAGGAGACTTTATTTTAAATACCCATAGAAAGTAAAGTGCCAGTCTAGTACTGTCTAATTTTCCCACATTCTTCATGGCAATATAGGGAACTTTCAACATTTATTCCCTGTTACCTTCATCTTTTCTTTTTATTATATGCATATTTTTGGAGGAAGAGCCTCTGATTCATTTTCAGAGAACTGCTGTTACAAATCGGAAGCAAAAGCATGCAAATATTGTAAAGCACTGAAGAACATATATATATGTGTGTATTTATGAATGAATGAATACTGTATATTTTGTTCTTCTTCTTTTCAAGTTGTCTCATTCAAAGTCATCAAAAACTATTCAAGTCATCTCTACATATGCAGCACAATAGGTACTTGTCCCTGTTTATTTTTTTCTTTTCTTTCCTTGTTCCATTTGCAGAAGAAAATGTGATTCTGTTATATCTTCCAGTGCCACAGAAAGCAATATCAAAAACCCAAAGGAATGTGAATGGAGTCAGAATAATTTTTTTTAACTGTAGAATCTGTAGAGTAGATGTTACCATTAAGAAAATCAGTTGAGGATTGCACTTTTATGAAATCAAAGTCCTAAAGTGATAGATTTATCAGTATCATTGCAAATTCTTGAATTTCAAAGATTCTTTTTTATTGTCAGAAATGCTAGACACATTACCTGCAGAATTTTAGTTATACTGCTGTAGCTTATGTCTTCCATACAATGAAAACTTATACAAGAGTGATCTAAGTTCTTACTATTTCACTTAAACTGTGTTTTCCAAGAGGTCAGATTCAAGTCTTAGTTGCTTTTTTTCTTGTACTGTGTCTTGGAATTTATTTACGCACTTGTCTATATGGTGGATAGGTCCTCCATTTTAGATGGATATTCTTTCTGCTTTGTATGCATCAAAGTAGACAAATAAATGACACAGAAGAAAATGAAGCCAACTCAAAGCTTCATTTGAAGCCAACTTCAAAGCTTGGTGTGTTATATCCATACAGGTGCTTAAGTACAAGAGCTTTATCTTGAGCTTCATCTTGCCATTGTTCCCTGAGAAAACAGGTAGAGAGCAGGGAATTGAAAAGTCAGCCTTGGAGCTGGATTTTCTCTGCTGAATTGACTGGAATTTTGCTACTGATTTTGGAAGTGACATATGTGAACCAGCATTTTCCCACCTGCACAGGCTCTTTCTCTGTCACCTATTCCAGATTAAACACAATCAAGTGAGTTTCTTCATTAGGCAATAGGTGGTGACTAGGTCAATGCATATGACCTGGGCAATGCATTTCCTAAAATTAGTTTCTACTAATACAGGCAAAACCACAAAGCTCATAAAAATAAACAGATTCTGTGTGGTCATGAGTTTATGTACTTGTATATACCAGTGGTTAAGGCACTTGAACACTTCCCAGGTGTTAGCTGCTTAATGTGAGGGAGTGGGCTTGGAGTAGGAAAAGTAGTAAAGTAGTGCAGTAGAGATGGGTAGGTCAAAGGTGGTACATTGGAGGAACTTCCTAGGAAATTTTGCCTTTTTGTCCATTTGTCCAGTTTGGTGGTCTGAACAGAGGGCAGAATGGGATCTGCAAACAAAAACATGATGTAGGATGTCCTTTATAACCTTTGCAGGTATGACTTTTTAGCCTGGGAGACATAACTCACCACCACATGGTAAGATGAACTTGGTCTCTGACATGGAGTTTTGTGACCAGCATGAGAACCACAGGTGCAAAATCTTAAACTGCTGTATAAATGGGCTCTGACATCATCAAACTGCTCATTTTCAGGTGACATCTGAATGCAGATTTGTGAAAATTATATTTTGTCTCTCAAGGCTAAAAAATATGTGTTTTGTTCCTAACTGCTCACCAAATATCTCAGCCCTGTCCAAATGCGTGACTGTGTTTTCCCATGCACCGGGAGGAAATGGAGCGTCTCATTGCCCTGCAGCTGTGACTCCCCCTGCAGTGAATAGGTGATGACAGATGGGACATTGGTTTTGGAATTCACATGATTTTTGAAATCCCATATGCCTGTTGGTGGGCATGGCAGTGTTTATTCTCATCGTTTTACACCCAGGTTTTCCCTCTGCTGGTTTATCTTAGAAAAGATAAAGGCAATTACTATGTGTACATATATATATATATATATGTATATATATTAGTATTATTTGGAAAAAAAAAAAAAGCTTAGATATTTTCTGCACTTTTTCCACTCCTGCCTCTCACTATAGCCCAGCCCAGCCCACCCTGGGGAAACACTTCTCATGCTGAGGGCGTGCATTGTGTGGGTACTGGCAAGTGCTCAGGGGATACGCTAGGAGGGAGGCAGCAGCTGAGTCAGAAGCAGTGTGGTAGCGCTGGGCTAGGGGCAGTCAGCAACGAAACAGTGGAGAGACAGTTCTTCTGCTTCTGGCTGCTAATGAGCTTTCTGGTGGCAGCACCGTTCTCATCAGGCCTATTTGTTTTTACAGGCTGCCCTTTGTTGACATTAGGCTTGTTTTCTTTGCCATGCAACACAAATATTCTCAGGCGTTAAGCTTTCCTTGCCCTGACTGCCTTCTTCTCATCTGGGACCATGTAGGAGCTAAATTTAAACTTGATTGATAGCGTTTAATCCAGAGAGGGTCAGGGTACTATTTTCCTGTTAAACGTTCTCTGGTTTGCTTCTTCTGTTTACAATCATGTCTCTAAAGTACTGTACTCAGTTCTGCTTCCCAATGAAATCTCTTCTGCTTTCCTTGCTGCTGTGGGATGGTTGCTCTTAATTATGTGGAGCCTCATGCCGCTTTGTCTGATCCTAGATGGAAAAGAACAACAGCCATGGGTCTTTAAACCAGATGATGCCATGACTTACATTCTCCTTCCATTATAATAGATAGCAGGCCCTGAATTCCACTATTGTGAACCACTAAACATGGAAATACGAAAGAATTCCTGGTTGTGTTTTCCCTGTCCTGGCAGTCTTTGAGAAACATCTTCCCTGAGCAACCACATGTTCCGCATAACCATATGAGTTTTTTTTTTATAGCTCTGAAGACAGCAATCTTACTGTCTGTCTCAGTACTGGATGTAAGTAAAAAATTTTCTCTCTACCAGATGTCTGCACAGTCCTATGCACATTATTTGCACATACTTTTAGCATGAGAACTGTTGCTGACGTCAACTAACCGTATGCATAGGCTTTTACTGACTTTACCTATTTACTGTATACTATCAATGTCTCTGTGCTAGAATTCTGACATTCTTAGCAGCAGAAGAAAGATGGAGAAATTTAGGGCTAGGGAAAGAAACACCTCAAGCTTTATAAATTTTCACTTTGGAGAGTGTATGCTTTTATCAAGGAGATACAGTCTTCAGTTTTCAAAAATATTCCCAACCGGAACTAATGAAATAAACACACATGCACCCACACAAGAAAGGAATGAAAAAAAACCACCTGAACCATTAAGTGAAGTTGGAGTTCTTTTTAATGATTTAAGCCCCCCTGTACATTTGTTCAGCTCTGTAGTCATGTCATATTCTTTATGGTTTACCTGCAGTGTTCTTTAAAATACATTTCCTCATTGACAGTCATCTGCCTACACATGTGTATATAGTTAACTAATCAGTGCTTTTTCATGATATAGTCTATTGGGGTTAGAAATTAGATTTTATGACTTGTTGACAAATCTATCATAAAAAAAAATACCTGTCCTGACTCTGACACTGCTTTCAAGTAGCTGGTGTTTCCTGTTCTGACAACCTGTAGAAAAAAGTGACTTTAATATGCAGAATTTTGAATATAAATGACTTTTTAAATTATATCATAGCAGAGAGAATGGTCCTGGGCAAGCTGCTCTAGGTGGCCCTTCTTGAGCAAGGGATTGGACAAGATGACCTCCAGCGGTCTCTTCCAGCCATTCTGTGATTCTGTGAGAAAACTTCTGTTACCTCGCAATCTAGAATCTTGACAGTTTTCAAACACAATTATGCATTTACATGCTGCAAGAGCTGAAGAAGAAATCTTCTGCAGATTCATGCAGGTGTATATACACACACTCACACCCTCTACTTCATGGAGAGGGAGAACACATTTAAACAAGTACATCTTTTGAACCATGCTGTTAGAATCGTTAGGGCTGAACCACTAGAAAACCAAGAGCATCAGACTGCCTTGTGTATAAAAAAATAGATACTGCTTGAAATAATATTTGTCAATTGGAATTGAAAAATTTGGAAACAGAAAATTATTCTCCTGAGAAAACAAAAACAATGCAAAAAAAAATAAAAAAATCTCCCAAAGCCTAACAAGAAAACATGAGGAAAATAGATGGGAAGGACAGTCCAAGATCCTGTGACCCTGTGAACTGCTTGAAAATGGAAGAAGGATTAATTTATTTTTCAAGAGAGAATCACCAGTGTTTTTTTTTGTTTTGTTTTGTTTTGTTTTGTTTTGTTTTTTAAAAAAAGGAAGATTTCTACATCTTACAGACAAAAGACAAGAGCTTCACCTAACCTACTTTATTTGTGTAAAAAAAAAATAAATCTAAAAAATTAAATTATAAGGCACTTGTGTAGTGCCTTCTTGACATTTTATCAATGTGGGATATAGAAGTGGCCACAGAAATGTCAGTACTAGTTGAGAGCGAATGTACCTATTTTTGGTCTTCCTTCTGCACAATCCATAAATGGATGACTAAAACATTAGTAAGGGCAGTGCTATACATCTGTGTTGCATGAGGAACCATCTCCTTTTGTTTGCTCCAAACCTGGATCTACCACCTTCATGTGATGGTTTCTACCAGGACTACCTGGGGATCTAGGTGAATAACTTAGGTATTAGGGTAGATGACTCATGGTGAGATTGCTATACTTAGATTAATTTCACTGTCAAATAATCCAATGCTGCTTTCTCAATCAGTTTGGAAAAGAAGTGATGTTAGGTAAAGAAAGACATTAAAACACATCACCATGTGTAGAAGCATGTGAAATTACTGCTCTGATAAAGGCAGTACTTAGTAGAGATTAGCTGCAGGAGTCATTTGACAACAATGGCTGTTTTTTTTTTTTGTTTGTTTGTTTGTTTGTTTGTTGTTTTTATCAGCTCCAGTTGATACAAATATGCTTGAATCTATGGGTGTTAGATTTATATCAGCCAAAGTTGTTTGCCTGAATGGTTCAACATTTTTCCCCCTCTTCATGCTTTTCTTTAAGCTCCGCAGATTTTCCTTCACCCTCAAAAATCATTATGTAGGGAGCAGAGTTAATGCAGATATATTTTTTTCTCACTTTCTTTTTGCTTACCTAAGTGATCCAAGTTGTGTGTGACCTTTTTTGGCAGTAAAGGGAGGTTGGGAAACACATAGGAGGTAGTGAAGGAGGGACCGTGGCTTTGGCACAGGTTTCTTCATAGACTGAACTAAGCCAGTCATGAAACCTCACCCTTGGTTTACAAATGCTAATTATCTTTTAATATTACCATTGTAATTAATGTTCTTTTCCCATTTATTTGTTTATGCCTCTCCCTGGGGGAATAATTTATATTTTCATTGTCTTTCTTTGTACTGAAAAGGCTAAAAACTTAATTTTAAAAATGCATGAAACTCAGTACTCCCTTCATACCCTACTGTAAATCACTTGGCATTAAATAGCTCAAAACAACATTACCTTAAATCTTGGTAAGTGTAATATATGGTAAATGCAAAATTGTCTAACCCACCAACCTGAAAACCAGTGTTTCCTCTGTGCAAATTTCATGAGTGCAAAAGAAAATCTGAATGTAGCACTGAAAGTCAGTTTTACCCCATCTTTGCCAATCTACATGCAAATGTGTATGTCTGATAGAAGTGTACATGTGGGGTTCTAGAAAAAGAAGCTGAGTTTTGGTTATGGGGTTCTTACCAGACACACCAGCATCTTTAGTAGAACATCAGGAGGCAACTTTTCTACTAATATGTTGATTTATGGTAAACATCATGATATATAATAATATAAAAGACTAAGATGTAGGAAATGTAAGGAAAATGTAAGAAATTGAAAAAGAAGACTCACCTTATGTTACTGCAGGAATTTTGTTTTTCCAGAGAAACTTTAGCAGAGGAAAAATATTTACATCCCTCCTTTGAGTGTCTTTCCTCTAGTCTCACAACCTTCATGTTGTTTAAACAGAAAATTCTTAAAATAAAAAGCAATCATGCAGGGGCTTAAATGGGACTCTAATTTACACTCTTCAGACTGTCCCTGTCCATCCTGCTTAATGTCTCTCTTTTATATGGCCTTTGCGAAGGTTCTGAATTGAGGAAGGCTCAATCCCCATCTCCTTTATCACTAATGACAAGAACTATCACTAATTTCAATTCTGTAAGATTAAACCTGAAATTACTGCAGATTGACATCACAACTAATCATGGAAAACAAATAAATACCCGTTTCTCCCATCTGGGTGATTTATTGGTAGATTACTTAATTCATGATGTTTGAGATTTTGTAAATCACTCATGAATAAATCCCTGTATCAATGTGCTCAGGACATGGCCCAGCATCAACTGCTGTAAATGGGAGCATTCTGTGGATTTTAATAATTTGCTTTTGAAACAGGCTTTTATTGCATGTCTTCTGTTTCTCTTTCCTACTGTAGGAGGCTCTGATTAGAATATTTCTCTCTTTTCCCTCTCTTCCTCCCTCCCTCTTTTTCACATTCATGGAAACATAATGCCCCAGACAAAACTGCAGCTATGGACACTACACAGATGCCAGGGCAGCATGTCAAATACTTTCTGTTTTCACACTGAGAGTGTAAAAATCTGTTGCCCTTTTTCTCTGCTCCTATGTCTACCAACCTCTTTGGAGTTTTTTTTTGCCAGATTTTGCTAGCCGCTAACCTAACACCCAAGTTGAACTAAAACAACACAGCCACAGGTAAGATAAATTCCGTAATAACTGTGAGGATCTGAAAGAAAGTACTTGGCAAAAATATCTCCTTCATTGAACGCGCAGAAGGTGTCCTGTGAGAGCTCAAAAAGTCCAAAAGTTACAAGTTGAGTCTTGGATCTCTCAGTTTCATCCTGGGTAGTAAAGAAGCAGAACTAACAAAAACACAAAACAGAACAAAACCTTCTGAGTCTTTTTCAATCCACAGCAACTGCCCTAGGGACAGTCTTGTCTATTATGCACTTTTCTCATAGGCTGTTTCTGGTAAACAGTTTGCCTTAAAAATGTCTGTCACTATTATCCCTGCACTTACATTTTGAATGCACAAAATGCCCCACTGAGACAGCCATGTAGTCAATACCAGGCTGTCTGATGGCACTCTGAAAAATATTCCTTGAGGATTGTTGAGTATAGCTATTTCTTGAACTTGCTCCCTGTGGTAGAATACAATTGCCTGAATTTTTCCAAAAGAGAAACCTCTTGTAAAAAAGTCCCCTGTAAAAGTAGCCTGGTGAGCTACTGGAGGACAAAAACCTTTGTATGAGGAGCTGTTCTCTGTAGAAATTCCTTTTATTTTTTTATTTTTTTTTTGAGTGCCCATTTCTTACTCTTTGCCATATGAATTGTCTGAAAATTAAAGTCCACGCTGCATGCCATTCCTTCCTTAACTGCCAGATAGATTGTATCTTTCCTTACTGTGTTACCTGTACTGACAGAGAGAACCTGAAAAATAATCAAAACCCCCACAAATTCGGGCAGCATGTTTATGGTGGTTGTGTGTAGGACGCTATAGGAATATGAAGAAGTAAGACAATGTCGACTGACTTCATGAAAGTATTACCAGTCTATCTCTGTCATTCTACCATCTTACCCCACCTGCAGGCAAAAATATTTTCACAGTACAGTTCAGTTCCTGACCCACAACTGAAGATAAGTCCTAAAATATTAATGTGACCAATACATATTACAAAATTACAACCCAATTTGAGAAGAGTTCATTAAGGTCCTTACATCTCCCAGCAAGACAAAGGAGGATCTCTGAATTCTCACCTACAACAATTTGTTGTTGTGTGTCATAGATAAACAGTGTTATTGCAAAGGTGTAATACACCTGGAATGCAACTTCAGATTGCATTTGTCAAAGGTAAGAGTTTATTGTGTCCTCTTCCTCTGGTGAGACCTCAGCTGTCCAGACCACACTGAGGAAAATGGAAGGAACCTGGGACCCCACTGGCCCCTGTAAAAGAATTAGTAAGAAGAATACAAAGGAGAAAAAATAATGAGGTTAAAGAAACTTGACCTATGGGAAGGGTCAGAGGAAGGGATTTGTTTAGTCTAGAATTGACAAAAGTGAGGGAGGACATCATGGCAGTTTTCTAATATGTAAACAGTTATAAAGAAGATAAATTAATTGTTCCCCATATCCATTAGACTTAAGACAAGAAATAATCAGATTAATATTAAGTGAAGAGGTTTAAGTTAGACAATAGGAAAAAACACTTTCCAATATAGAAATATTGAAACACTGGAGCAGACAGACTAGAGAGTAGAGGGTTTCATCCATTGGAGATCTCTGAAAGAAGGGAAGATAAACCTCCCACTCAGATTGTCTTGGTAAATGTCATCCTATGTCTGAGTAAAAGGATGGCACAGATAACCCACTGTGGTACTTTGCAGCCCTATAAATCTTTTCTCTTCAACCACCTGTGAAAGACTACGTACAAAAGACCCACAGATGCATAATAAAATTCATGAGGATGGAATTTTGAGACAGCCAGCTAGAACCTTATTCTTTTAATCTACAAACAGCATGGCAGGACACAGGATGTGAACAAAACCTGTTCTTCTGGTTGTCCACCTTGAAAGCCTTCTTAGAAATTACATCCAGCATCTGTAGAAGCCTTGACCACACTCATCTAACTAGGACAAAAAGATTTCCCTGCTGCTTTATCCAGACTTCTGCCTAGAATGAAAACCTACATTTTATGGCTTCCATTTTCTACTGTCTTACCAATACTTTGACTTATTGCCAAAAAAAATATCAAAAATGCCCTGTGTAAAGGAGGAATCTCATGCTCCTCTACTTGCTGCACAGTTAGAAACAACTGAACTTGGAGCCAAGGAAATTGTTTGGTTTTCAAGTCCTGAGGGTCAATAAAGAAAGATATTTTTTTGAGAATTGTGTCTTTCTCTTCCTAGGTCTTCCTTCTCTCTAGTAACCTCAAAAACAGACCTGTTCTTTACTTACCAAAACCTAGAAAACATATTAATATAGAAATTTGATCAAAATCTAGTATTGCTGGTCAAAAAGGAACAAAAAAGTGTTGAAAAGAAACTTGTCACTAGTGCAGATCACTGAATATCCTTCAGCTACCTTCCATGCATCCAGATCCCTGATGACTTGCCTGATTAGAGGAGTTCCTGATATTCTTTGTGAATAGGACTGATTCCAACTCTCTCATTCAAATTTCAGCAATTGTCTTCCTTTCCAGCACTGTCTTTGATACCCACCTGTGTCCATGCTTTCCTGGCTTGCAGTGAGCCTTGGGGATGTCTCAAAAGGCTCTGCAGTCCCACACCGGGCCTATAACAGAGAATGCAGGAATGCTTCATGAGAAAGAATGTAGGGAGGCCACCAAGCTCTGCTTTGTCAGTTCTCACCATCCCTTTGGGGGGAATAAAACATTTAAATTGTTTCTTATTCCATAAAGTTGTCTTTACTCTTCTAATTACAACTGCATTGTTAAGCAATCAAGTATGGGATTTCTAATAAATCCAGCCAACAGCCATTGGCCCGATCTCTTCAAATTTTCCTTCAAGCAAGCTGTAGGTTGCGCAACTCTTCATTCGATCATGATATACACAGGAAGTTTAATGAAATACCTGATTCTCCCCTAAAAAGTAAAATCCATTACCTTTTTTCCAGAGGCAGCATTCAACCACATTCTGTAGCTTTCTGCCCTTGGATGCTACATTTGTTTCATCATTTCAAAATCCTTAATGTGTTGCTGTATTACTGCCACCTCACTGTAGGCAAAAAATTACTCACAGTAACTATATGCCACATTTTCCTTGTTTTTCCTCCTTTCTTTTTTGCCTCAGAACATGCTCCAATACATGAAAATGGGTCTGTCAAGATGAAAAATTTCCTATAGCCCATCCATTCATCTTTAGGATTTGAGATTCCCGTACACTTTCTCTGTGGAAGTTTCTTCACATTTTATTCTTGTTTTCTTGACTAGCTACCTGTCAGTCTTCTCCACTCTACCACTCTTCTGGATTCTCTGTAGTAGTCTTACTCTCTGTCCGCTGCTCCCTCCTTTCAGCAGCATTCACACTCCACTGTATCAGCAAATATCCTTTCCTCTGGGTTTGACAGAGATCTTCTCATTCAGAATGAGACCTTGATCAGTGGTTGCCGTTTGCTCAGAAATAGGTCACCTTGAACTACAGAAATGATCCTTATGAAGTGAACTCTAAAAATTATTGTCAATTCAAATGATGTATCCACATATTCCACAAATCTCCATTTCCATATTCTTTATATCAAAGGCATCCTCAATGAATTGTCTCACTCCAGAATATCCGGCACAGACAATGCTCAGCAGAACAGCAGATTAAACAGGTCTGTACAGTCTAGATGACTAATAGAAATAGTCCGGGAATTCACCAGAAGACTATGTGTTGTGTTATCATAGAAAAGCTCTGTTCTACCCAAATCTGTCAGAGAGGTTGTAAAAGTTGTCAGAAGTGAAGAAATGTGAATTAAAGATATGGTTGCTTTATCATCCTAGAAATTGGATCCAGAGAAAATAACAGTATAGTAGGCCTTGAATTCTTTGCCACCTACTTGTGTTTCTACACCAGGAGAGACTCCTAATAATTTCAGCAAATGAGTCACAGCAAGAAAACACAAATAGGATTTGCATCCATGTCCATGGGTAGTGGAATCAAGTCATGCATTTGTGCAACAACATCCTACGAGAACTTTTTTGCTGAAATAACCATAAGCCAGAGTGCGATATTCTGCTCAAGAGTTCTTTCTGGCATCTCTTACATATCTAAGGGAAGACTCAGAAGCTGTTTGCCATCTCTGATGCTTACTCACAACAGGATATCAGGCTTTGGGTCTCATGGTTTCTCATTTTAGTACAGAGATTTGAATGAAAACAAGGAATCCAATTCATATTCTGAGAATCTCCTGCTTCAGGATGCTGGTGGCTCTCATAACCTCTTGAGTGGAGGAGCCAACTTCATGAAGATTCCCTACAGTGGATATGGTCATGCTTATAGACAAAAAGCTGGCAAACTTTTTTATTTATTTGTGTTTGTGTGTGTGTGTGTTTTGTGTGTGTGTGCGCGTGTGTGTGCATACATTTCTGGCATGTTATGGTGCTGGTGGAGATCACTGCTCACTTTCTAAAGACACATATGGTGTTTCCTAGGAGTATCAGACCGCTAGAAACAATTCCAGTTTTCCAGCAGCACTCCCCAGTTACCACTCACAGGTAGCAAACAAAATGAGGGTTGCTCTAGATCTTCCTTTCCCTTCAGCTCACTCCTTCTGGTTCCCTTGCTCCTTGATGCCTCTGAGTTCCTGCTCACCACAGGGTATGAACCACTTGTTACAGCAGCAATGCTCATAACCTGGGAGGGTAAATTAGTGAGTTCAGCCACATTTGGGAAGTAATTTCTGCCTCCAGCTGCAAGGAAGCAGCACCAGGTTACCCAGACCCTAATGAGAACAGGGTCTTTTCAAGAGAACTTTCTGAAGAACCTTCTCTTCAGGAGAGCTCTTTGACTTCCCCACGGGAGTCTGAAAACATCTAGCTGGGAGACGAGGGAAAAGCAAGAGCTTTTCTTTCCTTCTCCCTCTGGTTTAAATGTCCTGTTTTTATCAGAGATGAGCGATGTGCAAGTCTGTGCTGGTGGTTGTTAGCAATGAAAGTCATGTAAAGACTTTGGATTTTCAGGTACCAGCCAAGCCCAATTCCTCCAAATGTGGAGCTGTCATACATTTGACTGGTTGATGAGCTGCATTGCCTCAGACAAGCTTGACTAGTGTATGGAGATGATGCCATGGATAGTCCTGATGCAGCGATGTGATGAGCCTAGAACACAGGTTTTGAACTGGCAAGGGAAACATGATGGGTGTCAACTCAAAGTTCAGATCCTGATGGGGGAGTGTCTGCGGAGACATTCCTCTACCCAGGGATGAGCTCGCTGCACATGGCAGAAGGAGCATTGCTGTTGCTTTTACCATAGTCACACAGAGTTACAGTTGTCTGTGATAGGTATGTATGGTTCAGAAGTTTAAGAAAAAACAAAGCTGTGAGTGGATTGCACATATAAAATGAATTTGCTGTTTTGAATTCCTTAACAGAGATAGAAAAAAATCCAGTAACTAGTTTCACAAAAGCCTGAGTAAGGCATAGAGAACGGGAACCATAGTTTTTATATGGCAGTTTTGCAAACAGTTGGGTATGTCTTTAAATGAAACCAATAGGAACATTAAGCATTGCCTTTCGGGAATATTAAACATGGAGATTATGAGCTGATCTCCAAGAACATAGCTTGGTGCCGGGTTCTGTTTTCTCATGTTGATTTTTCTATGCATAAATACTCTGTGTGCATGTACGCTGGGCTAGAACAATTTACTCCCATAACACCTCATTTAAAATTGTATTTAGTAGCTTAGACTAGAAGCTGTTTTATATTTCCTTTTTTTTTTTTTTTTTTTTTTATTATATTAACATTCAGTTTTAATATGGGGATTGCAGATGTATGGTTACCTGCAGTGTGGGAGGCAGTGTGGAGAGGAAGCTGGAAGGGGAGCACGTAGAGCCTTTTGGGTTCCTCCCTGTAGCAGAGATGACAGCTGGGATTCATGCGCCTAAGCGGTGTCTAAAGCAGGAATGGTCACGGGCAAAGTGCCATGCCACAGTCTATGGCATAAGACATTGAGAAATGAAAAGAAGAAAACCATGTTAAGATCTGCAAGTTACTTAAAATTTAAGGAAAGAAAACTTTGACTGCATTATGCAGAATACTTGTGAAAACAAACTTTACACAAAAGGATTTTTGGAAGTATTCTTGGTAGCCTCAAATGACATATTTCCAGTGTCTTTTGAAAATACGGAATGGAAGATTTATTTAAAGGTGCCTGTAGGGGGAGATGGTTGCCCAGGAGATTGGCAGTAAACATTTCATCTCCAGGTCACCAGCCCAAGCCAGCCCTGCTGACTAGTGGCTAAAAGTCTACTGCATTATTGTAATTAGGAAAGGACATGAATCATCTGAGAGTCTGTGAAGACATGAGAATGTCTGGTTCAATAACATATATAAATTATTTTCTTATAATCCTTTTGGGGATTTCTGAAGTACACACACAAACATCTTTCTGAATGTTTACATGAATGCTAGTCTAGAAAACCTAGTCATTTTAGATTTAAAAATACCCCTAACCTCATTAACTATATCAACTGAACTAAAATCTCCTCTCCTCTCCTCTCCTCTCCTCTCCTCTCCTCTCCTCTCCTCTCCTCTCCTCTCCTCTCCTCTCCTCTCCTCTCCTCTCCTCTCCTCTCCTCTCCTCTCCTCTCCTCTCCTCTCCTCTCCTCTCCTCTCCTCTCCTCTCCTCTCCTCTCCTCTCCTCTCCTCTCCTCTCCTCTCCTCTCCTTCCTTCCTTCCTTCCTTCCTTCCTTCCTTCCTTCCTTCCTTCCTTCCTTCCTTCCTTCCTTCCTTCCTTCCTTCCTTCCCTGTGTTTCTTTCTCTCTCTCTTTCTATTTCTTTCACTCTTTCAGTTTGCTTGTGAAGTATCTTAGAGAAGACCCCAAATTTTATAAGAAGGCTTTATCATCTGCTTTCTTTTAAAGTATAGCAGACCATTGGAATTCTGGAGAAAAATAAATTACAGTTGGGACAATTTTTCCTCTAGAAAAACAATAATAAACAAGGCACTAAACAAAATGTTTTGCAGCAGCCACTGTCTGAAGTGTATTTTAGAAAGGCATGATATGCTAAAAAGCAACTTGATCGGATTTGATTCAGGGTGATGTCTTTCTTTAATCCACTGGAGAAGAGAACAAAGCTTAAATGTTTTTATTTAATAACAAACAGACAATAATATCAATAATACTTCCCATTTAACTTATGGCAACCATTAATATGTGCTGTGTGCATACCCAAGAAAAAGAGACATTTTTCCCCATTTGATGGGTTTCATCCTTTGAAGCATGTCTCCACCAAAAAGCAGATTTCAATTTCCTTCAAGGACCACAAAATACCCAGCTCTTTTCCCCTCCCTCACTGTGGTTAGAAGTTTATTTTTCAGTTGTGGTAAGTGCTTTGCACCATATTTATCTGCATGTTGTTTGTTTTAGGAGTGGAGCACAGAACATGCTATTTTCAACATAGTCTTCTACCAGGGGAAAGGCTAACAAGCAAGAGACAGCACAGAAATAGTTTAATGAAATTGTTATGAGCAACCATACTGGTTGAATCAAAGAGTCTGCGAGAGTCTCTAGACCATAGTGGAGGAGCTTCTCCTGCAAGAAATATGTGACTGTAGGCTTGAACACAGGCCCAACCAGCAGTGGGACTGGGCTGCCTTTGGTTTGTAACCCCCAGGCCAGTCATTTCACTTTCCAAATCCTTGTCCACGTAAGGGACGTTTTCTATATAATTCCCACCCCCCACCCCCCCTTGCCTTGTTCACTATGCACTGACATGCATACAGGGCTCTCACAGTCTTTCATATTGCTGCAATGGCAAATTGATATTGACAGCTGGTGAAAGTGTGAAGTCTCATGGAAAGCAGGCAAGCCCTCCCTAAGCCAGGATTTTTGGGGCTAAGAGGGATCTTAGTTCATGTAATTTGGTTGTGCAATGATTCTACCACCAGTGATTTCAGTAACTCAGACATTTCTAAGGGGTTTGCAAACCTGATTAGAGTTTGGCCTTCTATTTTGGAGGGCAACAGAGAGGTGATGGTAGAGGTCATCATTGTGTAATGAAATTAAAAGGTTTGTCATCTTTTTTTTTTTCCCCTATGTGTTCTGAGGCAAAGAGGGAAAAGGACAGTTAAGCCAATATTAAAAGGTTCATTAAATATGTTTGCGTGTGCACAAGTGTGTACACATGCACGTTTTCCACATTACCGACTCAGAGTTGACTATATTTTTTCCCCAAGACCATCTGTGTGAATGGAGAACAAATATTGTAAGGCATCTCTAAGGCGTCTCAGCAATTTGAAGGGGCTGATTTTAATTCATTGTGTATTTTTTTGTCATTAACATCTGTTTAGCACAAACGCTCTGTAAACAGTTGAATGGGATGACCTAGAAGATTTTCTTTGAAAGCAGGAAAAAAGAGACATTGAAACTTCTGATTTTTCCAGGTAAAACTCATGAGGAAAATTACACATTTCTTGTATGCATGTAGAAAGTATGTTTTGTTTGTTTCTTGATTTGTCAGGTTTCATATTTTTGCTTTGAAATTGCTCATTAAGATTCTGGCCTTTATTTTCTACTTGAATTATTGGATATTTTGCAGCTGTGATCATCCTGATGCCAATTTCACTACAGTATCGTTCTTTCATCTTCTGATACTATTATGTTGAAATCAGAATAAAATTTATATGTCCATCAGACTTTTGCAATATTGTTTTTACGTAACATTGCTATATTTTCTGAAGTGATTTTGAGAGGTATTCAAAACATTTTTTTTGTTGCAAATACATTTTTGTTTATATTTCCAGTAATCCTACTCTGTCTTGTATTCAAAGTCATTTTTCACCCCTACTTTTTGCCCTTGCTTAATCATTTTACCTAAGCAAAGAACAGTTCAATAGACCCTTTGACTTCTGCAGTTGTACATAAATGTCTCTACCTCGTACAGAGCTGTGTTAGGCAAAGTGGTTGAGGGAGGTGGTCCTTCCCCTCTGCTGAGAACTGATGAGACACCTGGAGGGCTCGGTCTGGTTCTGGGCTCCCCAGTACAAGGGAGACATGGATGTGCTGGACTGAGTCCAGCAAAAGCCACCAAGCTGGTCAAGGACTGGAGCACAGGACATCTGGTAGGATGAGAGGCAACAGATTCAAATTGTAAGAAGAAAAGCTCCATTTAGGAGTTGTGTTTTCCTTCCCTTCCCTTCCCTTCCCTTCCCTTCCCTTCCCTTCCCTTCCCTTCCCTTCCCTTCCCTTCCCTTCCCTTCCCTTCCCTTCCCTTCCCTTCCCTTCCCTTCCCTTCCCTTCCCTTCCCTTCCCTTCCCTTCCCTTCCCTTCCCTTCCCTTCCCTTCCCTTCCCTTCCCTTCCCTTCCCTTCCCTTCCCTTCCCTTAGTGCCATCAAACATTGAAACAGGCATCTGGAGAAGTGAAATCTCCACCCTTGTAGTCAAAACTCAATTAGACATGGCCTGAGCAACCCTTCTATCTATTTTATTCTGGTTATTAATATGGAAACATGGACCATGATATAGTTTTGCTCTCTGATTGCTATGGCTCAGCCACTTTGATACTATGAATAATTGTATTCCTTATTGTCTTTACATGCTTCTTCTCTGCGTGTCTGTCTTTCTGTGCATTAACAATTGCATGCTAATAGTAATCAATGTGTTCCTGAACTCTGAGAAAAACTAAACAGATGAATAATTATTACAATGTATATTTTTTGATTTATTGTGGAGATCTGATTTGGTAGCATGCTTTCATAGAAACAAAAGATAAGTAATAAATAAATAAATAAATAAAAGCCTTATAAAAATTAAGTTCTTATAAGGCATCATTTTAATCTGAAATTATTGAAATGTTGATAGTGGGTTGAAAAAGAAAACATATATCAGCAGAAGAAAACAGAACTTACATTATGAAATACAAGTGTGTTCCCTCTGCAAAAGTCAGAAGTCTGTGGTTGATTTCTCTTCCACCAGAAAAAAAGAAGCAAAGCTTAGAAAAGTCAGTTTCCAAATATGCTTTGTCACTTTCAGCCTCGAGTAAGACTTATGAACTTTTTTATCATACCCAAAATCATATTTTCAGTATTTGGAATTGCCTTTTCACATAAAGAAATTATGCATTAAAAATTACCATAATTTCATAGTTAAAAGAAAAAAAAAAAAAAGGCTTGAGATGTATCTTACCAGTCTGCTGGGGTTTCCAGCAGCTACAAGGGAATATTGCTTGAAACAAAGAATAGCGAAGCAGGAAATAATACACAAGGGATAGATGTGCACCACAGAGGTATTTAGCACTTGGAAAAATGTGATGTTTCTTTCACCAATAAGTATAGCATACCATTAAGATAAAGTAATGTCAGAGAAAAAGTGGCCAACAGTATTTTGAATATTATTTATCTAAATCATGCCACATCTCTGACTTGAGATGGAGGCTGAGATTCGAGTATGCAACACGTGCCCCCAGAAGTTAAAATAATATGGCCAAGGAAATGCTCTCTGTTATTGGTTGTATAATAAATTGACATCATAAACTTTTAGGACGTTTGGAAAACTGCCTTTTTTACATCAGTTCCTTTTTTGTGTTTTTGTGTTTGGCACAAGCCTCTTAGAATTGATGACACTGAGGCAAAAATGCTGTGTATATTGGATAACATTTATGTGTGGTGTAATTTCATCCTGGGTTTTCATCAGAAGGTGAATTTGGCCCATTGAAAATGGGATGTTTGTCCATAGCTGGAAAAGCTTTGGATTTCATTAGTTGTTGGCACATGGATAATTTTTGAATAAAATATTCTATTTAACTAAATAAAAAAGCAGAGAGCCTGAACTGCAAATAAAATATATGAATGGAAGGGGTGGGAAACTAAATGGGCATGAACTGACACAGTTGCTCTACTTTTAAAAAGTAATTTTTAACTAATCTGCAATCCAGTTCTTTTGACTGCATTGTTTTTTGCATGTACTTGCATGTACGCGTTGGGACTTTGTATTAGCCTGCACAAAGTGTCAGATCTAAAACTGAAAGAATGGAATTTCAGTGGCTCTCCTAATGTTAACAAAAGCCATATTCCATACGGTCTTTCATCTAAATCCCTGCTTAAGCAGTATTAAGAAGTACTAATGGTTACAACATGACTGAAGCAAAGATGACTTAGATGACTTTTATTTTATTTTATTTGTAATTAAAATTAATCAAATCAAACAGATTTTACAGCCTTTGTAAAATGACTTTTCAAGACAATTCCCAGTGAAAGCCTTGACTGATTTAATATTAAGAAATATATAGAGGTAAGCCAAAAGTTTCTTTACTAAAAAGCTATAGCATATCCTGGTTTAGGGCCACTTCCAAGTTTTTAAAACCTACATTTAAAATAGACATTTTTTTAATACTTAGTTTCATGTCAGAGGGAGTTTAGGAAAGTTTTGTGCTAAAGTGTGATATTTATCATCATTACTGCTAAAACCAAACTTCGTTCTTCACCAGGGAAGGTTGGATCAGCTGAGCTCTGAGGCCCCTTCCAACCTGGGCTTTTCTCAGATTCTGTGATTCTTTCTTTCACTTCGGTTCACGTGAACTTGTACCTCTGCATTTCCTCTTTGGCATCATATTAAAACAAATTCACTGTCAGGATGAAGCTTAACTGAACTGTATGGAACAGTGAATCTTGCATGGTTCCTGTTTACTGTTTTTCGTGTGTGTTTTTTTTTTTTTTTTCTTTTCTTTTTCTTTTTTCCCCCGTTTTTTCCTGCTGCTTAGCCCAGGGTACTCATCAGTGTACAAGAAACATTTGGTAGAGTCCACCTCGAGTGTGGGCTGATTTCTAGCAGCCTGCTCCACGCTCTTGTGCAGCATTCACATGGGAGGCTTGGCAGAAGCCCCGTGCTTCCTTCCCTTTGGGGACATTTAGAGGGAGAGCCACTGCTGACCTGCCCTGAAATGAGCACTCGTCCTCCAGGACAGAGGGATTTACAGAGCAGCAGCCTGTGCCAGACATGACAAGGCTGTCCCATGCTGTGCTGCAGCATTGCATCTAATGGCAATTTGGTTTTCAAATAGTACAGGTTTGGGATAAAATCTAGGCTTTATTTGCACAGAAAACACTAGTTTGGTAAAAGACCGGCTGGGACATAAGCTGAGGCATTGCTGCGCAGGACAATGGTATGTGACAACTAGCAGGGAACCTGTCAGCTACTACAGGCTCTGCGTGAAACAGTGATGCCAAGTAATGCTGAGTCCTGTGGATGTTGACAGGTTAATGAAAGCAAGAGGTCTACAAACCAGCTAGCCCAAAACCTGCAGCTTTAGCTGAAAATGCCTGCGAAATGAATGAGCTCCAGTAGCAATGATGAGGATGTTTGTGTGGTCAACAATTTTTGTACACAATGGTTACTGTGCATACATATGAAATATGTACAGTTATCTATGTAGCTAATTGGCAAAGGCATAACACTATGCTTTTGGAAGTGTTTTGTTTATGGAGAGAGACTGGCTATTAAACTTGGTGATCCTAGCTGCAGGGTGGTTATACCCACTGCTTGATGTTTGGCCAGTATTCTGCTGCCTGTCAAACTGCCTGAATGAAGCAAACTTGAGTAATGAGTCTGATATCAAGTCAAATTTGTAGCAAGGGGGGGGGGGGGGGGTTCGTGTCTCCAGCTAATGGGAGTGGTAGCCCTGGGAAAAAAAGTCATTTCCATCTCCTAGGAATCCTAACTCAATGCCAATGCCTGCTCTCCAAGACCAGCATTGTCTCAAGCACTGATTCTAATCAGGGACCAACGCAGAGTCTCCCTTGTTCATGCCCAGCTCCATTTATCCAGCAACTCTCTTAAAAGAACTAACAGAGCCAATTGCATGTGCTATTAGCATGAAGTCTTCACCTACACAAAGGCACATGCAGGGTGTGTTTTGGGGGTGGACCTTTTGCCTAAAGGATCCTAGACCCCCCTGTGCAGACACTTAGTGCCACCTACCACAACATTAACAACCTATCCAACTGACAGATGCCCAACAACACCAGGAAAAAATTAAATGGAAACTTCAAATCTAGTAGTGTATATTATGTATATTATATTATTATGAGTTTCAGCACACTGTAAGCTATCTCTTATACCGAAGAGTCCTAGGACAAACTTACCCTTAGATCCATTCAGCAACTTTGCAAGCAGGTAATTTGCTGAAGTCAGTAGAAAGTACGCCAGGGTGAAGGCTGCTTTGGGAACAGATACTTTCCCCTTGTGTGACTGGGCAGAAGCAGCTATTAAGCAGCACTAGGAAAGTGTCAGAGGATGCATACGTGAAGGTGTGCTTGCCCTGTTGTGACATTGTCATTTCTACTACTGGAGAGCTGCAGTATTCTATATCTCCATGCATACTGAGAACAACTACATAAAACATGAAGCAGCACATCATGCTCTGCGTCTTTCCTACAAAAACTGCAAGAAAATTAGTTTGTCCAGCTTTAGTTACTTACTCTGGAACCTGGCCAAGATAATAGGGCTAATCTCATTCTTGCCAAATCTGTGTCACAGGGTATTCATGTGGTCAGCACCTTGGCGGATACATTATACGCAGCCCCTGTTTAGATAACTCTTTTCATACAAATACAGAAGGATCTGGCTTTTACATACAAAGTAATCGTGAACCGGAATGTACTTATTGCATGAGTGAAGCAAAATATTTCTGGAAAATTGTTTTCCTCCTCCCTGCTAATCGGTTACAATTACATGGGATGGCCAGGGTGTAGTGCAGATGGAAACAATCAGGGCTCAGGAAAATATTCAGTTTCCATTAGCAGTTTTTCCCCCCCCAAAGCTTATAGTTTGATTACTCTTATTTTGATGTTCTCCAATCCCTTGCAGCATGAGATTACCTTCTTCCCTGAGAATATCTTGATTACAAGTTTAGGAGCACGGATTTGAATTCAGTCAAACCGTTGACTTCTTCAGAGAGGAAACCCACATCTTGCCCAAGGTGAATCTCCACAGACTCCCACTGTAATCTGGGGACTGGCAGATGATCCTCCAAACATTGATTCACAGCTCCCACTGCAGGCTCCTGCTCTGAATCTGACACCAAAATTAGGTGCATAAGATAAGGCCAAGTCAGCATTTTTCTTTGACTCTTTCCATTGGCTAATGGACCAACTTGAGGGACATTTGCTAGGACAGATAGTTGTTTTCAGAGAAAATACTTAACGTCCAGAGAGGTGGTATAGACATGTACAAATAAAACATGAAAGAAATGTTCTCAGCTGCCACTTTATGCCTGATTGACCCTTGCCTTGAGGCAAGAAACAATTCTGCGGAGTCACTATGAATCTCCCTATTCCCTGTACAAAAAATTATCCCCATCCTTACCCCCATGCAGGAAGTTCCAGCAGAAGACATTCTGGGGGCAAGCTGAGGAAGTGAGATAAAATGCCTAAAGGAATTTCATACACTGGTGATTTTGTAAAGGGTCATTCCAGAAGGGATGCAAGTCGGGGTTACTGGTACTGTACCAAGCTGATCCATATCAGGCCTCAAAAAAATCACATCACTAGCATTGGCACAAGGACATAGTTCCCTGTTATCCTTAATACAATCCAGTATGGAGGAAAAAGTACCAAAGGGAAGGCATGACAGATGTGAGTCACCTCTATTAACTTGCAAAAGTCATGTACATGTGTCAAAACAGCATATTAAAATGGATTAGCCATTCATACAAATAAGAACAGCATGTGCATTTGTTTCAGCTAGGATAAAAATCACAAAGGCAATCAATTCTCATGAAACATATGTGAAAGAGAACTTGGCACAAGGGATGGCTTACCCCAAGTGTTCAGATACACATTTTAAGTTTGCATGGTATTTTTTTTCAGCTTTCAGGTTACTAGTCAGCTCCAGCAGGCCATAAGAAACCACAGCTTGAAGGGAAAAATAATGATTTTGCACTCTCAATTTATTCTATACAGTAATGATTTTTTGTCTCATTTGAACTTTTTTCCATGTGGCTTTAAATCCTATTCATATGACCATGCTAAAACAACATTAAGCTGCACAGTAAATACATTGTAATAAGTACATTTTTCTGGACAATAAATATTTGGACATTTTTCTATGACTGTTTCAACAATAAACAATTTTACCTTATACATAGCTGCTATTTAGCATGCATGGAGGATATTTTCCAGCAGTTGGACTTCCACTGTCAGCCACGCATAACAACCATGTTGATGGATAAACCATATTTACTGGCAATATTTTGGATCAAAGAAGATTATGGTTTAGGCAAGTACTCATGTTTTGTTATTGCTGTATAATATTCCCAATAAGTTGCTCCTTCCACTGGGATTTTGCAAACAGTTACCAGTCATGTTTCAGAGGTGCTAAGAAATGTCACTTTGCTCATCAGTTCTCACATGCAGCAGAAATGTATTGATGAGTAGCTCATCCCTTGAAGTAGGGACGCAGCTTCTTAACTCCAAAGCCTGCTGCCACGAGCTCTGTAAGAGCAGGGGGTCAGAACACAGCTAGATGGGCATCCAGCTTTGCTGCCTTACAGCTGTCCTATTGAAAATCAGGCAGAGAAAAACATTTTAGGAAGATAAAATTAGAGTAGCTGGTTTCCTCTCATTTTATCTGACAGCTCAGCATATCTACGCATTGCCTGCTTTTAAATTAGACCCTACAGTTCTGTTTTCTTCAATGACAATGACAAACTTACAGGGCAATAGTACTGCTTTGGAAAACAATTAAAAGGCCTGAGGTCTTCTTTTGGTCACACTTCTGGTCAGTGCTCTTGTGGCTGAAAAGAAGCTGCAAACCTGTATTTCCAACCATTACAGTGGCTTTTCTAAAGAAAAAGCACTTTTTACACCTTGTGCAAAATGCAGCAGCTGCTTCAGCACACAGCCCTGAAAGTGCAAGCCTACTGCTGGCAGAGACAGGTGTCACAGCAAGGCAAGGCAGGAGTCTCGGGCTTCGCTGGTGACTTTTGTGAAGTATTGGATCTATTTGGTCCTGGATAAATTGGGGAATATGATGTGATCGCAGCAACAGGTACCAGATTGTGTCCATCCAGAGAGACTGCTGCTTGCTGCTGCTGAGCCAAATTGGCTTTGATTGAAGGTTTGATTCTCAGGCAGTTGGCTGATAATCTATTTGAAATCTTTTCCTTGTGTTCAATTTCTTATTTTTTTTAACACACTTAAGTTGGTAACTTTTATGTTTCTTTTTAAATGCCAGAGATCAAGCAAATTAAAAATAACCTCAGGGATCTCTGAGTTCCTGAGTTGTTTTTTTTTTTTTTGTTTTTTTTTTTTTTTTTTCCCCTGTCATTCAAGGGTGGAAAGAGTTTTCTGCTTTAATTAACTGGAGAATAAAAATCAGCATCCAGCTGAGTTGCAGGGTCTTTCTTCCCATGGAACCAATTCTCCCACAGAAAAAAAGATGTTTGCGCTAGGAACGCCGACTCGAATGCAATTAGACCACTGTGATCAGAGACGTCAAGAGCACCAGAGATTAACGTTGCATTAAATCCTCGCGGCTGAAAAGAAGCCACAACAGTCAAGCCCCTTCTCCCTGGACACCCGCTATGCTTCATTGCCCTCCCATTCCTCCTTTCTTATATTTCACAACGCGGGTGTATACGTGTGCGTGCGTACACATATGTGGGAGGGTGCTAAGCTTTGCTCTCATTATGCTCTGTTTCCTCTGGTAGTGCCTGCCTTCCTCCCTGATGTTTGCACTGCTGTGAGTGCCAGCAGCATCTATGCACACTCAGTGAATTATGCAGAGTTGCCTCAGAAGCCAAAGGAGGAGGTGACAATTGGTGGACATCTTTCTCTGCCTGACAGCATATGTAGAAACGGTCCAGCTGGACAGGCTCATTCTGTGCCGAGGGGACTAGCGGATCATTTCTGCAACTTACTGGCTTGAAAGCTCAGCATTTTAATGCCTCACTGAGTAGAAAGCTATTGGGCACAAAATCCTGAGAACATGAGAACAGGCCTTGGAAAACAGTGTTTGTGCCTCCCCCTATCTTTCCATCTTAATTTCAGCGGGCAAAGAGTATAGTCAATGTTGAAAGGAGAGGTATAATAATACTGGTAATTTATAATCTGGCAATAGAAGGCAATTTATAGAGTGAAGAAACAGCCGTTCAAGTTTCTGAAAATCCCTGTAACAAGCATAATAGTAGCTGAAGTTTTTTGCCTTCCCCCTGTCCCTTCAGAGAGAGCTCAGCTGATACAAAGCAGTGATGGAAACACCAGTGGGCTTTCATTCTCAGAGCTGGTCCCTGTAGCTCAGGTGGAGGCTCGAGGGCAAGAAGGGGCAAAAGCAAGTCCTGCTGCTGCATTTGCCTTAGTTACTAGACTCTGGTCTCTCATCTTCTCATCTTTCAAGATCCGGAAATTATTTTAACTCTTAAAAGAGTTTAAAGTTTACTTCTATTACAGTAAAACCTAAAGCAGGACATGCAGGGGGCAGGGGGAGGGGGCTGTCCTTCTGTTAGCGATGGTCCCATTGCCAGTGTGGGAGCAGACTGCTGGTAATGTGCTTGCCAGGGCATTTCCAGCCAAAGGCACTTGTCTAGCTCAAAAGGCTATTCAGTTCTCAGGGGAATGATGTTCTTGGGCTGATCCTTCTGGGTGACATTCTGTACTGTGCCTTGTCTTCACTGGGAAAAAAACAAAAACAAAAAAACACTGGTGCTATGGGCATGTTAGCTCGGGGTTCCCAGCCATTGCTGGAGCATCCTAGGAGCTACCTCTGAGCTGGCCATGGGGTCTGCACAGCCCCAAAGCTGGCAGGAGCAGTAATGCTGTTTATACTGTGCATCACAAAGAGGTCCTCAGCCCCAGCGCTACTGCCCAGGGTAAGAGAGAGGACACCCCCCCCACACCCCGGGCAGCTGTGAGGCACTGCCCGTGGAGACTTTTGAGCAACTCTCCTTGGTTTAAGAAGACCAGCAGACACTCTCGACTCTTAACAGACTTTGAAGGGGAATTGTCTTAGAAGCAGTGGTTCTCCCTAAACCTTTTTTCTATTATGGTCATTGTACAGACAGTGAACTTAACACACTGGTGCTTGTACACTGGATTCATAGCGAGCCCTCCTGTGTCATCTTATCTGTGAAATTGAAGCGACACCTTGAATCAGCATCTCTTAAAGACAGGTCTTTGAGGCAATCAAAAGATATATAAATTATATCTACTCTGAATAATAATAATAATAAAAAAAAAGTGTCCTTAGGAGTCCGGATAAGTAATTTTTAATTTATGCATTTGGCCAAACACCAAATATTATGAGCCAAATATTATGAGAACTGTAAAGCAGTTCTGTATGAACATTTGACTTGTAACATGATTATTCAAGTGCTTAACTTGGGACGCACTTCAACATTTTCCTCAGTTTGGAGTCATAAAGCCAGTTCTTACCTCTCCTCATGCCATGGAAAACAGAAACTCAGAGCTGCTCAGGTTATGCTGGAGTCTCTCAGGAATGGGATAGCACAGACGTGAAGTCCTCTGCCTGACCCCCAAGCAGACCTGCACAGGAGTTCTGCAAGTGTCTCTTGTGAGTATTGTTTCGGGCAAAGACTAATTTTTAATTTACCTCTTACCATGTAAAACATCACATTTTTTCCAATTATATTGTTACTGCTTAGCACATTTGTCCCTGAATTACTTTTATATGTCTTGTAAAGAAAAATCAGCTTGTGAATTTTTTTGTTTGTTTTGGTGCAGGCAGTGTTTGCAACATGTCTGCAACATGCAGATTTGTTAGAAAATGGGAAATTCTAAAACAATCCCATGGCAGAAAGTGAAAAACAGAGGCAAAGAGAGTGTGAATGTAAGAAAGCTTGGTGTTGTAAACTGTTCTGTGAGGCAATCATGCTCCATACAGCAAAATAAAAACTAACATTTTTTACCTCTGACAACTAGAGGATACGAGGGTTTCACTTTTCTCTTATCACGCTTCTTTCAAAAGGAGCCACACTACAAAATAACAGATTCACAGAAACATGAGTTTTGGATGGAAATAAAGATGAGGTGCAACAGATATGGGACACATTATCTACAAAATGTTATTAAAAAAAACACACACACACACAAAACAACAACAACAAAACAGTACTACCAAACAAACAAACAAAATCACTACATCTTAGCATTTTATGTTATATTGCCAATCAATTGAAGTTCTAGATCTCTGTGAGCAATAGGCTGTTCTTACATATCTATTGACTTTCTGAAGAAGCTTGCTAAACTATATCTGGAGCCTGAATTAAGTCGTGTTATATCCTTGCTTCCAATTCATAAATCCAAGTAACTTGGCCTAAGGGAGTTTTAAAATGTATATTTAAGTATGTCTTTTTAGTGTTAAATTAGAAATAGAAGGCATTACATTGGTAAGACAAGTAAACTTTTAAAATAAGCCAAGTTTTACTGGTCCAAGAATTACTTGTTGACCTTTCTAACATGTATCAAAGAATGATAAGTAAATGTAATAAAAAATAAATAAAAATTGTGTTTTTCTCTATTTGTATAAGGTTAGTTGGTTATAAGGTTAGTTGCAACCAATTATTTTAATTTAGCCTGGGTACAACATCCATAATAGCAAGCCCTAGAAGAGCATGTATGTGCAGCTATGTAGGTGGATCTCTATAATTTTCACCTAGAGGGTATTTTTCTTACATGCTGTTATTGCCACTGTTTCCATTAAATATCCCCTGTAGCAAGCACAAATTCACACGTGCTTCACACCTTCCAGACACACAGCCATGGTCACACATCCATATACAGATACAATCTTGGAAAATTTGCTGCCAGTTATTCATTACCAAAACCTAAACCTGTCTGCCTGCAAAAGTCATTATTAAATATGGAAGCCTAAAGTAAACTTGGTAAGATGTGACTTATTAGCCTCATGCTTCAATTTATCCATCATAATCTAGGAAAGGAATATTGTCAGGCATTGCAAGAGTGTTCCAGTTCCCTGACAGTAACTCTAGGATTTCAGCACACCTGCCTATGGAGAGGCTCCTACTGCAGCTTCTGAAGCCACAACAACTGGCAGTCAGAGAACTCCAGCATGTAAGCATTAACCTGTACCACTTCTGTTTTCATAGATTACCCAGCAATGTCTGGACATGTAATTACTTATTGCTGGGCATTGTATTCCTGCATTCCCTATGGATCCTACAAACTACTTAGTTTTCTTGCAGGCATTGGTGGTTCTGCTGACATCACCTAGAGCCAGGTGAAAATGAATTTATTGTTAAAAAGTGATGAGGAAACTGATGGGGCTTTTCTCTGAAGATGGAGGCAGGTCAGCCCAATGAAACCTTTCCAAATAAATTTCCAAAAACAATCAGAAGCATGCAGGCAATTCCAGGATTGGAGCATGAAGGTCACAGTCAGTGGGACAGACAGTGACGCCAATCTCCATCTAATGGGGTAGGGGCTGTCTGCATTCCCACATCACATGGTGCTGGAGTGGGCAAGAGAAGGAAAGGCAGGGAAGGGGTGAAGCCCCCACAGCCTGCCGCTAATCAGTCTCCTCTTGCCTCATACACTTCCACCACAGTTTGGTCCCAGACTTCATCTTCTTTTGCCATGTTCCGGATTGTGCCAGCAGCCCTACTGACAGCTACCTACTCTACCACAAAAATGTTCCCCAATCCTCACCTGGAGGAAAGCCTGGAAAGCCTCTGAAAGATCACCAGGATGGCTCCAGCAGCACCTGCACAGCTCAGCTGCGTCCAGCTCTGCCCACCCTCACCTCACTTTGTTCTGGGTGTCCTCCTGCCCTGGTCACTGGACTGTGACCACGGCTTTATGGGCCCTTCTGTGATGGTTATTTAAAAAGGATGGAGGCAGGTGGAGGAAGTTCAGGAAAACTGAAGGAAAAGCCTTTTCTTTTATCTATTCCTGTAAAATTTGTAACCAGCAAATGCATCTTCTCCTTCCTGCAGTGATAATCCTGTCCCCCTTCCTGCGTGACCCAGCAGCAGCCCCGGCAGGAGGAAGTCATTTATTTCACATCCCGTTGTTTTGAGCATGTCCTGGCCGCTCAGTTGGCCCCCTGAGACACGTGTGTCACCCGCCTGTCCCTGAGCTGGCCTTCAGCCACCCTGCAAGATCGTGGGTGGCCTGCCGCCAGGCCCCACGGGGTACCCGCGGGCCTTGGCACCGCGCTTCTTTTTCTCCTTCCTCCTTTATTTTTATTTTTTATTTTTTGGTACTGTGAGGAGAGAGGCATTAGGACATCAAAGGCCAGGGAACGTGTTTTGAGGCTAACTGTGACAGGGAGACACATCCCGGCAGGAGTGAGCGGGCTGAGCCCTGCCTGCTGCCCTGCGGTGGCGTGCGGGAGGAGGCTATGGCTGCTGCACGGCAAGCATGCCACGAACCAGCCCTGACATCTGGTTTGCATTGGCAGCGCACGGGGATCTGGGCGCTGGAACTGGACCGTGTCTGTTTTCTCATGCTGGAGCCCAAATCAAAGTCTTAATTAAAGAAAGCTCGGAGACGCTTTCAGCAAGACGGCCGGGGGTCAGTGTGCGGGGGGGCTTTTTCAGGAATATGAACTTGTCGTGGTCCAGCACGCTCTCTCAGATGAAGGGAGTGTTTTGGGGCGAGGGCACACTTGTGCAGAGCCTAAAGCGGCACAGACATGTTGCACGTGGACTCTACAGCTGCTCTCTGTGTGCGTGGAGCAATAACCACAGTCCCCAAGAACCGCAGTGCCTCCCACCTCCCTCCTCTTGTCGCCAGCAGCTACCCCCATGCCTGATGATGCCCCTTCTCCGGAAACCTTGTGGTTCCCCCACCATTCCTCCTTCACTCCACACCTGTCCTAGGGCTCCCCTCTCTCTGCTGCCAGCAGCAGCACCGCAGCAATGCCGTCTGCCACCGCTGGCTGCGGGCTGGATGCTGCCCGGCACTGCTCTCTGGCTTCCGTAACAGGCAATCCTTTCTTACAGATAATTGCTTTTCATGCTGTTAGAAACTCTTTAGGTTAATTTATGAACCATAGTGCTCCTATCGCCACTTCTGAGCAGCCAGTACCACTGTAATAAAATGTCTCGAGCACATCAGATCTCCAGAAACCCCTTTAGTCAGTTCCCAATCCCCGTTAAAATTGCAGCAGCGGTTCATCTCTCCGGGGCTATGCTTGCTTTGAAAAACACTCAGCACACATCCTATGCCTCCGATGCGAAGCACGCTCCACGCAGCTGCGGCTTAGGCAATTCAGCCCCGAGTCAACGTGTCACAGCCAATCTGCAGCTACGACTGAAAAGCAGACACCCGAAGCAGAGGTAGGTCTGCGGGATACCCGTCTACAAAGACTGGTATTAAAGGGCATTAGACTGCTGGATGTAGCTAAGGCTTCTAGATTGGCTGCTGGTGATGTCACAGCCACCCGTGTGCCCTATAAATCTATTTTTTGTTTTTATGTGCAAATGATGTAATGCCCACAAGCTTCCTCAGTCAGGGTTCATTATTTAATTTCTCAGGTGGCTGAAGTCTTAGGCTTTGTGGCGTCTGCGGCCACCCACGATGTGCTCTCTCTGCCCAGAAATGAACTTCCTCTTGTGCCTTGTTTTATAATTGGCATCCGCAGAATTAAAAGTCCACTGACCACTCCATGTCATGGGAACACTTGGGAAAGTATCTCTGGAATGATAAAACCATTTTGATCCCAAAATAATGTGCGCTTAAACTAAGGGCTTCTCTGATAGAAAGATGACAATTAGAGGCAACTTTCAATACAGCAAGAAAAACTTCAGTTTTCATGAGTAAAAATCACTTGAAAATCACCACTTCCCAAGATAAAATCTTTGCTTTATCTAATCCTGTATTCCAGCTTTGACAGAATATTATTCTGAATTTTCTTTACTAACCTGGGAGTGCATTTTACTCAGTACACCCATGTCATTCCTGGAGGTATCATTCGCCAGCACAATCCCAAGGACTGATCTGTCTCCTGTTCCTCACCTGCTGGGGTCAGGTACCCTCACCTCACACTTTCTTTTAATCCTGCTAAACTCTTGTCCTCAGTGTTGTTTTACGTGAATGCTTATAAATCCAAGGAGTTAATCATCCATGAAAAACAGTTTCCTGGACAAGAGGCTTTCCTGCACAGGTCCAATCGAAACCCTGAGAAATTAGCCTTCACCATAATACTGCCTAGTGCAACTGTACTAAAACTAGGGTTTTTCTGAAAATAACTGGGACCCTTCACTTTTTGGCAGACTGAAATATTGTGCCTTACTCGCAATTAAAATAAATTGAATGGAGCAGTGCAGGGGTCAAATTATTACCATATAAACACTGATTAGCATTCCTTAAACTGTGTAAATACTTAAAGCTTGAACGGATAATCTTAACAAATTGCAGTTGCTTTCATGAACCTAGAATCAAATGTCTCAAATAAAATTAGCTTTTAGAAGGGCCTGGTCCAAAGCCCACTAAACTTTATGAGAATCTCCTGCATCCCAAAGGCTTAGAGGAAACTGGGAATTATTTCCTCATCACCAGAGTTATGAAGCTTGCTGAGGAAACACAGTATGGAAGACAATAGCAAATAAAGGCACATGTTTATAGAGAAACTGAGAGATATGTGCAAATATATGCTGGCAGGCAAGTTCATTCTTCTATAGTAGTAAATTCACGCACAAGGTACTTCAGGTAGCAGTTATTTAATTTGAGTCTCTATGCATCAAAAACATTAAAAGAAAAAGAGAGACAATATTTCTTCACAGAATAAAATCTGATAGGGACTGTTAATGTACAAGGTTGTGAATGACTAAAACATTATCTTCTCAAAGAACTTCAACAAAGAAATAACACCATGAGAAGAATGTGTTTTCATGCTGTATATAAGTGGCTCCTGCCCTTTCTTACAGGAAGAATGCTTTTGGACAGGATGGAGTCTCAAAACAGTCTTTTACTTTCTCTCCGTTTAATATAAACTAGAAGTTGGAAGGTGACAACAAGAAAAAAAATTATATGGAAACTTTTTGCCCTCATCAGCACTTTTTTTTTTTTTTTTTTTTAAACTCAGGGAGAATTTTAGTTGTGGAAGAAGGAACAAGAACTAAGCCCTGTTGTGCAAGTGCAGCTCCTCAAAGGATTGACTCCCAAATATTTTCTCCTACATTTTTATTCAGTCTTTTATACTCTGAATGTATCTTGACCAGGGTTTCATCGCCCATATTCCTGTCAGGTTTTGAGCAGAGCAAATGTGCAAGAGGGCAGCCTATGTACCAAGTACTTCTGGGTGCCTGCAGCCTGCCAGGTGAGCTGGTGACAAGTGGCCAGATGGAAAAGCCACCTCCTTTCACATCTCTGCAGCAGCCAGGCTTCATCCCTTGCCCGGTCATGCAGAAGGGCTGCTGCTTCTCAGGTCTCGAGATGTCAGCCTGGGGCTGACGGGCTGTGTCACTGAGGGTAAAAAATAAACACCCAAGCATCGCAGGCTGCTGCTGGGCACCCTGGATTCCCATGAGAAACTTGCAAAGCTGGGTAATCTGCGTCACAGCAGCGTGCAAACTGGGGGCCTGGGCGGGTTAAAAATACTGACTGCCACAGATTTCCCAGGCCATATATAGTTCACACATCTCACAGTAGCAGGAAGGAGATGCAAAGACATACAGAGACACAGAGAAGGAAGAAAGTAGCAGGGGATGCGGCTGCCAGCGTACAACAAAAATAGGTTAAAAATAGGTTAAAAATAGCCTGTGGTGCAACAGCTCTGTGTGGGCGCCGGTGTGCTCTGCCGTCTCAGGGCAGTATCTTGGCTGCCTATTTTCTGTGACAAGGAAAGGGGCAGGAAGGAAGCTTTCCTTTCCTGTGAGCAGGAGGAGAGAAAACTGCAGCTCTGCTTGTCTGGGCTGGCAGGTGTTTGCTCAGCATCCTGACGGACACCGCCTGGGCTGGGGGCACAGGGCCAGCACCTCGTGGGGCAGCAGTGCTCCAGCCACCCCACAGTGCCCAGGCTGGGTGTGCCCAAAAGGGCCTGCAGCCTGTGGCTTGAAAGGTGTGTGGAAATGTGTCTCCTCTTCCTCCCATGTGCCTGTTGGGTCCTGAGCTGAGGGTGAAGCTGAGCTGTCCAACCCTGCCTTGGTGAAACCAAAATGCTGGCTCTGCCCATTGTCTTCTCGCTTAGAACCATAGAGTTGGAAGGGACCCACAAGGATCATTGAGTCCAACTCCTGGCACCACACAGGTCTATGCAAAAATTCAGACCATGTGACTAAGTGCACAGTCCAAACTCTTAAACTCTGAGGGGCTTGGTGCTGTGACTATGTCCCTGGGAGCCTGGTGTTGTCTCTCTGTGACAATCTCCACCACCTTCTCCTGTACTGGACCATGAAAGCCTTTGCCATCAGGCCAGGGTGCATGGCCTCACCCCGCCCCCCCCCCCCCTCACCCCCCCGGATCCTTTTGCTTGTTGGGATTTCCAGCAACCAGGTGGGCACTACTGGTGCTCCAAAAAGTGCTTAAAAAAGCCACACAGTTCAGTGTGAGGCCAGATTTAATTTGTCTGTAAAAGTAGTAGGATTTTTATTTTTTGATTTGTTGTCACGTCCATCCTGCAGGCCCAGCTTCCCAGCCCACGACCAACTTCTATCAGCTCCCAGATGCTGACATGAGGCACTGAGAGGCGTCCAAGCCAAACGCCTGGATTCCAAACATCCCTGAACTCTGGAGAAGTTCAAATCAGAGCACACATCTTCAGTGAGAAGGGGAAAGCTGTAACGTGATCCCGGTCCTGTGCAATAGAGGTAACACTCAAGTGCGGTCTGAAGGTGACTTCCAGAATATGCAGTGCGGAGCGGAGTGGAGGAAGAGAAGAAAAAGCATGAAGGCATTTTTAATATGTGGAGAAAACAAATGCTCTAGCAGGGATCTGGGTATCTGCTGCCTGTGGGAGGGTGGGGAAGGTTGCTGACAGAGTAAAGGAGGGTAAGAGAGGTGGATGGACTCTGAATTCAAGAAGGAGTGATACCAAAGAGCCCTGTAGGCTGTCAGAGAGGTGTCAAAAGTTGGGAAGGAGCAGAAAGACAAAATCATGAAGGGAGCAATCCACAAGAGCATATCTTGCATATCTGCGATATCTTGCAACTGACAGCTGTTCAGGCTCACACCTGTCCCTGCCCTGCTCTCTGCCTGCCTTTCACATGGCCTCTAATCCCCCTCATGTCTCAGCTCCAGTTCTGGCTGCAGGGAAGGGCACTCTCAGCCAGAAGGGTATCATGGGGCACTGGCTATGTCCTGTGGGGGACATGAGCAGCATCACCCCCATTGTGTGCTGCTGGCAGTGCTTTTCCTCTGGAGCACAAGAAACTGAATGCTTCCCCTCCAGCCCTGCATCAGCCTCTCTTCATCAATCACTTGGGCATGTAAATATCAAGGCCAGGCACTAACAATGTCAGCACGCACAAGCACAAATGCTTTTTTCACTCCACATCTGAATATGGACGATTTGATTTCTTTTTCCAGAAGGGCTCCTTAGATGACTCACAGAAAGGCTTAGCTGGGTTTGCCTAGTGCTATATTAAGCCACCAAGTGTGCTTGGACATAACAGTCCCTGGCTGTGCCGGGAACATGCCCTGCGTGAGCTTTATCCCAAGCCAGGAGGGTGCCAGGCTGCAGGACTGGGCAGTCAGATAGGGTGGTCACCTTCAGAGATTACTCAGGGTTAGGGTATAAAGTCAGTTTAACATGCTGGCTGCTCTGGCCGCGGCTGCAGGAGGGCGAGATGAAAGCCCCACACACGTGGTGTGCGTTAGGGGTGACTGTGTGTGCCTGTGCCCCTTCGCTGGGCCAGGGGAATGAGCTCCTGGGGGTGTCTGAGCTCCTGTCAGTGACTGTTTTGATGGCTTTTGTGCATCCCATAGCACCACAGAGAGTAAGGGATAGCTTCCTGGCTCTCACTTCCTCAGTTAACGAATCCCACCACTAATTAGCTGACAGTAACATGCAGCTATTTTGGACTGTAGGTGGATCTTACCGAGGTCAAAATGGTTGCGGGTAACATAATTTATTACCCTGGGAGGCGCTTTGGGATACAGCACATGAAGACCACTTGGGAAGTGCCAAAGCAGTATTACAAGTCAGGATTTTCCCCGGTAAGGTAATATGTTCCATACTCGCTGTGCGTTGGAGAAATAAAGCATCGAAGTTCCCCTGGCTCCAGTGCAACGCTGTCAAGGTTTCCAAACACATTGGTGGAAACAGAGAACTACTGTGCTAGAGAGGTGGGTCCCTCTTTGGAGCAAAAGGAGTGCAGGGCTTTCATTTTTTCTCCGTCACGCAGCTCTGAAAGCAAAACCTGCCCTGACTGAAAGGTGCCTGAGCTCCTGACAGAGGAGTTGAGCTGGGGCTGCCCAGCAGCTGGGGTCAGCAGCCTGGCCACACTGGGGCTCCAGCTGTACTCCGGGTGAACTCGACCAAATTAGCTGTACACGGTGCTGCATTCCCTCATTTCTCAGAGGATCAAAGCTGCTGGATCAAGTCCCAGCTTTCTGCAGATAAGCAGGTCACAGGATTAGTTTGCACCTATTTGCTGCTTGTAATACACCATGTTACAGATTCCTCTGTATTTCCTGGGTTGTACCCATATGCACTGGATGCTTGTGGTCACATTTTTTCACTTTAGTCGCCTGAGCTAATCTAGTGACCCGAGATACTTCTACAGACTCCCAACATCACCGCAGATTCCCTGGCACTGTTACACTGACTATAAACTGCTACTGCTATTCTTGCCCCAGCCCTCTTTATGATTCCTTTGTTTTATATAAAAAGCTCTTTCTACCACTCAAAAGGCTTCTCTCATAGCCAGAGCAGCACGGGGGCAGGTGCAGCAGCTCTGGCTGTGATTAAGCCATTTCTGAATGGTGGAGGAAGAAACACGAGGCTATCTAGTTTGGTAAGCAATGAGGCATCCGTAATTCCTGAGCAAAATGCCTGTGAAAAACAGGGGGGAGAGGGAAGACAGTAATAATTGGAAATCCATTTCACTTGTATAAAAGCGTTAATTAGTTGTTTATCTGAAGGCATGCTGCAGGTTTCACAAAGGCACACACGAGTTACAGCAATTAATTACTAGCAGGGTCTGGGAGACCGTCTCTGTAATTAAAATTTGTGACCAAGCAGCAGTGATGGATGATTCGAAAGCAAATGGCAAACCATATATAAATATATATATATACGTTTCTCAAAAAAAGATAACGTGGTTTTGTGTTGTAGGACTTAGTGAAAACTTGACTGTCATTTTAAAAATTGTTTAAGCAACAGATACATATCTAATATGCTAGTGATACCTTTAAAATGAGTCAAATTTTTAATTTATTTTTTTTTAACCTAAAGAGTTTACCTGTCAGTACAAGCAGAGACATATTGAAACTATGCAGGTATGTACATCATATTTGGCAAATAGATTTGGATGAAAAAACAGAGATAGAATTGAGAAAGAAAAATGTATTTTCAGAAAGATGTATTTAATTTTGGAACTCAAGATCATGACCTAATGTTCCTATTTTAATTGAAAAATAAAAATAAATTCCTGAGTCCAAAGTACTCTGTTGATTTGAAGATAAATATTTTTTCCAGTTCTCACACCCAGCTAGAGTGGTAATAGATAGCACATGCTGCCAGTGTCTGTCCTCTCCAGAACATAAAAAGTTTTTAAGGACAGAATGAAGGAGATATTTAAACAGAGGCATCTGGACAGCAAAGAAAAATACATGGCAATGCTTTGGACAAAGCATTTAAATGTGTTATTTCATTAGTGAGTATTATGCTATGTATAATAATAGAATAGCACTGAATTAAACTTGCACAACTCCAGTGGGACTGGAAGCATCCTGAAGATTTTGGCTTTGGATCCTTCTTTATGACATTTTTTTGAAAATATCTGATGGCTGGGGAGTGAAGACCATTCCCAAAATAAAAGTGTTTCTTAGCATTATTTTCATAGGCTATTTTTGACAAGGCTGACTGATTGAAAATGATTTCCAATGACTGGTTTCAAAAAGTGACACATTTGTCTTTTGTTGTTGTGAACCATTCACTTCACATAGACTAAAAATTACTCCTAGCCTATTTTCCAAAATGTTTTTGGTCAGGAGATTATGACAAACTGTGAGTATTGTCCAGGCTCTATCTGAGCGGCGTTCATCGCAGACAATGATTGTGGCATCTGCTTTGTGACTGACTTAACACCTGCAATCAAGATTTTTGGAGGCACTGGAGTTAATTTGTGTTAACTGAAATTTCTCATCTCTGCTTTCTGCAAGCCACCAAATGTCAACTGTTTTCAGGAGTATTATAGCCAAGAAGCCAACAGGAAGGTTTGCTAAAATGTTTCCATGTAGAAAACAGAAAAATAAACAGAATCAAGCACAAACTGCGTATAGTATAGTACAGCCTGTTTCTTACAGCTCTGTCCAGAGGTAAAGAAAATGTTTCTCTCGGTGAGGTCTTGGCGTACTGTCGGGAAACTTGTAAGGGCTCCTCAAAAGGGAATGAGCTTAAAGCAGTGAGGTTAACTTCTCTACGTAAGCACATGATAGCAGTGAAATATGGGATCATATGGAAGTAGCTTGCCATAGAAGGTATTCCCCTTTCATAGGCAGCAAATCACAAATTCAAAGCAAAAAGTTGCATGAAATGAAGCTGTAACTCTATATCTAAATATGTAATTCAATTATGAACTGAGTATCTTGGCCACTGGCCAGAAGAGAAGGAATGTTCAATTAATCCATGTATAAAAAGAGTTCATATTGAAACACTGAAAAATAAAAATCAAAGACCTGCCCTTAATTGTAACCCAATGCTGACAAAGGAAAAAGGAAAAAAAAAAAAAAAGAAAAAGAAAAGAAAAGAAAAGAAAAGAAAAGAAAAGAAAAGAAAAGAAAAGAAAAGAAAAGAAAAGAAAAGAAAAGAAAAGAAAAGAAAAGAAAAGAAAAGAAAAGAAAAGAAAAGAAAAGAAAAAAATTGTAAATAACATTATTGCTTGGTAGTTCTTTAGGCTTCTAATTTGGATGCTAAAACACTCATGATGTTCCTTAATGATGAAGGATGAGACCAACATTTTTTTCCTTTGCCGACAAACCCGACTGCAGCTTTTCTTGAGCAGGAGACTTTTTCCTTTCAAAATAATACCTACCTAAATGATCAACCTTACAACATAACTACTAAGAGCTAAGTTATGAATCAACAAGAACAATGGTGAGTCAGCATGAAAAAGCAGATAAATCTCAGATTCTGAAAAACAAGGCTAGCAGGAAAGTAAGGATTTAACTTGCATCTTTCAATGAACGCTTTTCTTTCTTTCCTTTTTATAGCTGTACAAGAGAGATAAAGTCAAATAACAGCAATGAATAACTGATACCCCAGTGTCAAAAGTAACATTAAAGATACGTATGAAATTGGGAATTTGGGCAGGAATTTACAGTTGTTCCTCAGGATAAATTAAACAACAAAAAAGAAAAGCTTACCACTAGTAGAGTAATAATCCACACCAGGGAAGGCATAAAGCTTTAAGCCATGAACTGAGGCCAAGTAAAAAGTCATTACTAAATTAGCAGAGCCGAACTTTAGTCAGCCAAGGCTCCCCTTTCTACCAGTTAATTCAGACAGTCCTCTCCTCCTTGACAGCCATCTGCGCCTCTTTAAGTTGTCATATTTGGTTTGATTGAAATGTTCACATAGTAAAAAAAATAAAAATCCAGAACTTTGAGACAGCAGGAGTCTTACTGACAAGCCTTGTAAAAATCAAACCTATTAAAAAAAAAAAAAAAAAAAAAAAGCACTCCACAAAGAAGCCAACAGATAGACATTTTATTGGGGTGGGCTTATTGAATTGTGAATTGCACAGTAACAAGCTTACAAAGGTCAGCCAACCACGTTATCCAAGACAATTGCAAATCTCACCCCAACAATTTGATAACGTGCCTCTTTTGCAGCATTATGTGGAATTCCCTCCAAATAGCCAAAAAGCAATGAATATTTTTCATGTTGGATCATCATCCAAGCATTGCTGTCTTCTTCCTAATGTCACCACACTGACATGTCAGTATGCTGTAAAGGAACACTTTTGCATGGCGGTTTATCAGAGTGCCTTGCACTGGAATATTGTAACTAGCAGCAGTCTTGACATGCTTTCTTGAGTCTTTGTATTCTTGCTATGCCATTTTCACATTCAGAGAGCTCTCTAACAGGAATCTTGCTCCTGTGCTTATGAAAACATTCAGTAATTTCACACTTAGAAAAACAAAACAAAAAAAAGCATATTCTCAGCAAGTGCACACAGGAAGGCATATATGACACCTGCCAATTTTCTCAGCCAATGAGATAGACACTTCACAAAACAGCTTGTATTTATATATATATATATATATATATATATATATTCTCTCTCTATATATATTCAATAGGTAGATAGATAGATAGATATAGATATAGAGATAGATATAGATATATATCTGTCCAGAAAACCTTGTAAAATGACTATAAATTTGCATTAAAATAGAAAAAATATTCAAGACCAAGAAATTAGAAACAGCATACTGGTGTCCAAATAAAGAGTTGTTGTTTTTTTTTTTGGGGGGGGGGGGGGGGAGAAAGGAAGGAAGGAAGGAAGGAAGGAAGGAAGGAAGGAAGGAAGGAAGGAAGGAAGGAAGGAAGGAAGGAAGGAAGGAAGGAAGGAAGGAAGGAAGGAAAAAGACCCTGAAAATGTCTGAACATTTTCTTCACCTAAAATAAAAACTTAGTTTAAAAGGCAGGTAAGTTAAAATCAGTATGTTTCTGCACAGCAGAAACTCATTATGGTACTACAGTATTTGATTCCCTGTATAAAAAATATGGGATATGAAATGAATGGTACCTCAGATCTACTACAGAAGACAATTCATAATACTGAAAAATCCCAGGAAATTTCAATGGTGCATGGCTGCATGTCTTAGCTTTAAAAATTTTGGAGGATTTATGATCCACTTGCAAAGAAACAGTAAAATTGTGGGTGTAAAGAAGCACTTCATAAAATCCTTGCATAATTTTTTACATATACCTAAAGAATGTGCAGTCAGCAAAGCAAAACGTGAAAATGTTAACATCTTTTTCTTTCTCATTCTAGTGTGACTTTTTCTAATTTAAACAGCACCGTATGGGAAGTTCCTCTGTTTTAAAGATGAGACAAAGGGGTGATATTACGCCTTTGAAGACACCCATGCTGATTTTTTGTGTGTGTGTCTTGTTAACTTAATTCAAAATGTACACAGGAAAAAGATCTCCTTTCCCATCTAGGTAACTTTAACTCCCATGATAACTTTTATTATTATTATTATTATTATTATTATTATTATTATTATTATTATCATCATCATCATCATCATCATCATCATCTAATCAATGATTGCTATGTATCATTAAATTTACAAAGTGTATGAAGATTTGTTATTCCAAAATATACATTATACTTCTGTTTATCTGTTGAACTCACATCTTTCTATTAAGCTAAACTGAATTTCAATAATTATCACCAGTTATGATAAATACAATTTTTGTGTTCACAACACAAAGAAATATGGAGCTTAATTCTTCTACCACTAAGATTTTTGAAGTGATACCCAAAAATTTCCCTGTGCATCTTTCTACTGGTTTCTCCAGGCCTTGATGCTGGTATCAAACAACTAAGTCTAAGCAAATCTGTAGAAATGTAGACACAGAAGTTGATTATTCAGTGATTGGCACATTTTGTCAGGTGTAAATACCACAATATCGGACATCATTAATGGTGAAAAAAAAATGCTTTTTGTCCTCTCACACACATTCACATGTGTATATTCTCATACCTATGGTGTCATAGCACAGATTTTAATTGTATAGTGAAAACCTGGACATGAGATCTGATTTTATATGTAACATAACATAACTGCCATTGTCAGGTAGTAACACTAGATCACAGTCTAAGGGTGAGGTAATTTGTGTCTTGAGCTATCAAATATGTCTTCATGACATATGTGAAACCCAGGGAGTTTTGCTAAGCATTTGCAACCAACAGAGCGTATGAAGCATGCAAACAAACTACCATCCACTTAGGTGTGATCAGCTGAACAGCTGGAGTTCGTGCTCACAGTGATCTCACCTCAAAGGTCATTAAAAAAGTAATGCAAGAAGCTGTTCCTCCCTTTCCCTCACTACTATCTGCACTGTGTTTTTTAGAAGACAGAATCACACAAAACAAAATGTAAACTCAGAAAGTTTTATCTGAACCTTCCATGAGGCCTTTCCTTTTTCCCAGTCCAAGTTCTGTTGGTCAGCTAATCTGTACCACGTAAGATCACAAATCACATTTGTTTTTCAGTGCATGCTATTTTTCATGCTGTCTCAGGAGCCCTCACCCACAGTTGGCTCCTCTCATCCCATTTCATTCGTTGTATTGGCAGATGGCTTAAACCGGGGAGCCTGGACTTCAAATGCATGATTATTTTTAATAAATATACTGTGCACCATATATCCTCTGTTTCATAATCCTCACCTAGCCCCTATGTCTTCCTTTCCCATCTCCTAGTTGGGCTGAAGTCTCCACCAGCCCCGAAATATCTGCCCCGAGCTCACATGCAGCTGCAACTACTTGTTTTCATGTCCGTGGCTGAGTGGGTGCACTCCTCATTCACAGATGTTAAACTGTGCCAAAAAGAGAAGGAATTCTTCATACAAATTCGAGGCATAACCAAAGTTACTTCTTGGTAAAGAAATCTTGGAGGGCTGTAAACAAAAGATCATCCTTTCTGTGGCTATAATATTCTTTCCAGCTCCCCTTTTATAATGCCCTGTAGTTTGTGACCACATTTGGCAAAAGCTTATTTTCCACAGTCTGAAAGTGGAAGAATTTTGCTTATCTCTCACTTTCATTATTATGTGATTAGACAGTAGCTACCACACTCTGTAACTCTGAAGTGAAATGAGGAATTTGTGAAGATTTACAGCTGAATGTCTAAATGAAGCTTGGAAATATATTTCTACAGAAATAAACTTGATTTTTGACTTAGTATCGAGTATGCATGGCTTCAGAATACTGAGGAAAATCACCATAGCAGGAAATTTCTATGCTGACAAGCTCAGATTGGTGCCACAGTTATGATCTAACTGGGGAAGGAAATGCCTTACAAGAAAGGCTTACAGGCTGGGGTCAGCAGCCCTGCTGAAGCAGCATCAGGGGCATGCGGTGCTTGGGCAGGACTCTCCGGGTGGCAGGCAGGTACTTCTGGAGCATGCTTTACCTTCTAGACCTGTTCTATATTGGAAAATGCTGTCACCTTCTGAAAGGTGCCACCCATTGCCACAAAACAAACCACCCATAACCCCCATCAGGGCTTGCAACACAGTGGACAAAAGACACAGGTGGGCAGCTTTTCACACAGGTTTTGGAGAAGTGGGAGAGAGAGACAAGAAGGAGCCACCTCAGGCACAATTCCAGGTGGCGGGGTGCAGGCCTCACTTCCAGCCATTTGGGGGCTGTGGAGAGGGAAGCCATGCCCACATCTCTGCCTCCTCACTGGCTCCTCCAGTGCATTGCCTGGTCTGGGTGGGCTGGGGCAGGCCCTCAGGGAGTACTGCTGTGTGCTTTGGCAAGGCATGGCTGTGCCCTGTGGGGATGACAGGGGCCATTTAGGGCAGTGCAGGATGCCAGAGCCTCACTGAAACGGTATGCAGACGGTCACACCATCTAACTTTAGCCACTGAGCTGAGGTGGCTGGGAGAGGAAGTTAGTCTCGCATGGCTTCCCCTGTGGTCCACATCCTACACAGGAAGATTCAGAGGCAGAGCCTAATTTAAGGAGTGGTGTTATGGAATGTGAAAACTCTCACATTTTCTGCTGTCAGAGCTCATTAGGATTTTGCCTACAAGTATCCTCCAAGCAGCAGCATCTCAGCAGTGCAGGGTCCCCGCGTCAAGACTCAGCATGGGCGCCCCATGCTGCTGAGGTCACTGTGCTGCCTGGGCCACCCAAACCCCTCTCAGCTACATCAAAGGGCTCTCCCCAGAGCTCATTCACGAGTTGTCTTCAGAGTTTGCCCGGCTGAAAAGTGCGGTGGCATTAAACTGTATACACAGATATTTTTTTTTAAACAAACAAAGCCTCCGAGTCTGACAGGCAAGGGCAGGGATGGGATTAGGCAAACATCCTATACAGACGGTTCCTCTTTCTGTCTGTCAGCTTGTAAGTGCTTTCTCTTCTGGAACTATACAGTACTAACTGAGCCGGAAACAGCTATTTAAAAAGTGATTATAATGTGACATTTTTGTTTGACCTAACATCAAGCCATGTGCAGCTTAAATGTCAGAAAAGCTATTTACTATCGGGGCAGACAGGCCCTAGCATGCTTAAATCTACCCAGCGTCTTAAAACTGCTTGCTGTCTCCACTCAGTGCACATGAATGACACTGAAGCCAAGATGTAAAGTAGAGCGCTCTGTAAGCTGTGATGATTGACTAATATGCTGGGTGGCACAATGCGTTCAGCTGGAGGCTCACAGAGAGGAAGACAAAATAATGGATAATTAAAGTCAATCTCAGGTTAGAAAGCAGAGGCCCGTGCAAAAGGTTTCCTTGGATTAGCAAGAGAATGCCAAGAGCTGGTGCATTTCTTCCTGGGATATCTGAGGAGCTCAAATATTCAGACAAATATAGCAAGTGGATTTTTTTTTATTATTATTATTATTTTTTTTTTATTATTATTAGTGCACATGATGCTTTAGTCACATGAGAGAGGAGGGACCACAGCCCCTAGCTGTTGCTGCAGATTGTGCCCTTAGCAGTCTCCTTCCAGGCTGCAGCCCCACAGTAGGGCATGGTGGCCACAGGGCTGTAGACCCACAGGACTGGTGGAGCACAGATCGGGCCATCCAACTGTGGCTGCTATGTGAGGTCGCAGAAGAGAAGGGAGTATTTGGAGCTGCCTCACTCCCTACTCTGCAAAATAATAGCCTGGCGGTAGGAGAGTGTGCGGCTGCGGCTAATTGCATGCAGCTTTGTTTGTGAGAAGCAAGAGGAATGAAGCAGTTTCAGGTCCTGCAAACATGCACGTGCACTTACAGCTATAATGCTGCATGCAAAGCTATATGGTATCGTGAGCTCTCCCTGGAAGACAATGAACTGGTTTACAGCGGATGAAGATAAGCGTGCTTATAGGTCCTTAGTGGGACTGGAGGCATATATTTGGACAGTGTTCCAGTCTGACCTCCTTCTCAGAGCCTAAAATAACAAACAAATCAGTGTGCCTTTATTTTGAAAAATGTTGCTCACAGTAATAAGGGTGGGTGGGGGAACTCAGCAGGAAGCGAAGCTGTGATAAAACTTCCATTTTGTACTTTCTTGTATGTCAGAAAAAAAAATACATTATAATTCAGAGTGCCTTTGAGGGTTTATTTTTCTTTACATTGTTACATGCCTGATCACATCTGATTTTGGAAGTTAAGCAGGGTCTGACTTGGCTGGCATTTGGGAGACTGCTGAAAATGCTGTAAACTTTGAGCTTAAACTAAACTTACTATATGAATGCGCAGTACCCAACAGCGTGACTCTGGGAGGGGGTACAAACAAGAATATTCACTGTTTTTCCATATTTTTAAATACTGCTTTGCTCCAGATTAAGCAACTGAGATAACAACCATGGCCAAAAATAATATCATGATTCTTAAATAAGCATTTTTTTCAAATTAAAAAAAAAAAAAAAGGAGAGAGAGAGAGAGAATGCTCATCTGTACTAGTTAATACTTTCTAAAGATCAGAGAAAAAACCTTTGAGCAATCTGATCATCAGATCATTAGAGATAGGAAATAAATTCTTTAATTTCTGTCTGCTTACTAAGTGTTGACAGTAGCAAGGGACTGTAAAAATCCTTTCAAAACTCATTTAAGTTTAATAAGTGAAAACATTATAAGCTTTTTAACAGAAAAGAAATGAGAGGTAGCCAGAGTATTTTTTTTTTAAATATGGATTTTCATGTTGTTCTTGGTGTTTTCAATGACAAAGGGCTTAATTATACCATATAAAGGCTCCTTTCTTCTTGCTTTACCTTAGAGAATTCCAGAAGATCAAGGCTGGTATGTTATGATTTTGCTTGGAGGTTCCCAAGAAAAGTTAAAATATTCACAAAACTTTTCTTCATTAAAAATGCTCAACAGTCATTCATATTAAAACAAATATAATTTTAGAAAATAACAAATAACGAAAACTCCCTTCCTTTCTTGCTTTCTTATCAAATGTCAACAGTGTGTCCCTCTCAGATCCTTAATGGGCCTTGTGGTCCAGGGTGAGCTTCATTTTTTTTTTCTCCTCCCCCCAAAAACAATTAAAAAGGCAGATTATAATGAATCTATTACAAAGTAAATAAACAAAAGAGATATCCTTGAGTATCTTTCTTCCATTCTGAAACAAGAAATAAATACGATATGGCAAAGCAAGGCAAGCTTCACATGCTACAAGCCTCTCCCAGGTAGTGTCTCAGATGCACTTATTCAGTTTTGCATTTCTTCTTTGTTACACTGAAATGTGAGGGATTTCTAAATCCTGATTTGGATGCATCCCCTAGCAGCAGAGAAAAGATGACAATTACTGAAGCAAGGCAAGTTGTTTTCAGTTTAGCAGGTTTTTTTCTAAGCCAGGCTTGTGGTTTCATTTAAAGTTTGAATGCTTCCATTCTCTGAGAAGCCCAGTGGCTTTTCAATAGCTGAAGATCAAATGATGTTAATCAGCTAGTGTGACCTAATCCTCTAATTCAGATGCCTTTTTACATTAGAAATGTTCTGCTCATGTAAGATCAGTTTGCTTTTAAACTGACTTTTTTTTCTGTTAAATGTGCTATTATCAAAGTTCTGTTCCATGCTCCTCACATCTGTTACTTCTACGCAAATAAAGTATTTGCAAATAAAGTATTTGCGGTTGTCTTTTCTTCATTTTACAGGTTTAGGTAGGCCGTTCCTAAGGGTTCTGACAGAAAAAAAAAAAAAAAAAAAAAAAAAAAGACTAAGATGTTATACAACAGCAACAAGGGGAATATATATGCCTGCTGCATACCTGACAGTGGACATTGCCACATGCAGGCATGAGCAAGGGTGCAGCTGGGTGACCCGCAAACACAGCCTGTCAGACTTGGCAGGTTTGCTGACATTAACAATGGGAGAGCTCCTGAGCTATCCGAGCACCAACAGAGGGACCATCAGCACAGGTTGTGTCTACTGACCTCCACAGCAGTTTTGAGTAAGGAAAGCTGAATGAGCGGATCCTGACCAATTTGTTAGGCCACATGCATTTAACTGTATTAACCACTTCCCTTCATGCATGTGGAACTAAAACTCTACAAAGCCTGAACATGGCCTTTACTCCTACAGGCAACACACAGACATCTGAGTTTCTGCACAAATCCAAAGGCCAGAACCTCCTGAAATATGCAGCTCTCTGGTCAAGTGCAGTCTTGAGTGTTAATGACTAGCACAATTGAATTCTTACCCCTTTTGCTTACCTCTGGGCTGGACTTTGTCAATATTTACACATAATAACAAGCCAATAGTCAACACCATCAGTGTTGAACTCCTTCCTATGAACCTTGCCTGCTTGAACTATAGAGCAAGTCAAAGCTAAAATATGTGGCAGAGAGGAAAGAGCCCCATGGCACACACACAGGTAAGTTCAGCTGTTTGGTCTTGTCTGTAGCATTACTCAGGATTCTTGCTAGGATTTTTACTATCTACTTCTACATTGCTGCTAAGATTACCTCATGTAAAGGAAGATATAATAAGGTTTGGAAAAAAATAAAACATTTTACAGCATCTGGCAAGTGTTTATCAACAATTTTTCTCTTAAAGAGGACACCAGGGTTTATTGTTCCTCCTCAATAGTCTGTGATACGTAATCATCTTACATCTAGTGAACTACACTTTTTTTTTTCAATCTGCCAGAAGATGACAAATGAATCTAATCAATTAATGAATTTTTCTCAAGATATTTCACCAACATGGAGCTTGCAGAATCCAAACTGGCAGAACACACAAGAGGTTTCAAAATCCCAAGTGCTACTATTGGCATTATGTTAAGTGAAGCACAAGCTGATTAAGATACACCTTCAAAGGAGTCAAAATTTCTTTCTCCATTCATCTGGCATTTGTGGAAATAATTTTCATATTACTGTGCCAAGTGTGTAAAACATCTCTTTTCCCCAGTGTTATTTCCTTAAAGAAATTAAAGCATATTTTTATCCTGGCATTTGATAACATAATATGTGGTCGAAGGATTTGTGGGCAAAGTGCGCCATCTCCCGATACTAAATAATATTTACTCAGCAGCAAATAATTTATCATTTCTCCTTTGGATTGCCATCTGTTACAGTGAAAGATGGGGAAAGAAAGCCATCTGATGGAAGATTAAGACTTAAACCTTAACATCAATATCCTTAAACCTTATCTGAATATCCTGTACAGAGACTTGGCAAATCATTGCTAAATTTTCTTAAATAAATAAATAAATAAAACCGATTAAAATTGTAAGGAGCTGGGCATCCCAAATTTGTTGCTGTTTTCAGGCTACTTAGTCAAGAATAAAATTATGTCAGATTTTAAGAGAGATAAAATCTGTACTATATTATGGTCCCCCAGCCCTACAGAAGTTGTATGTATTTAATACTACGCACAATACATATGATTAGTACTTGAAAATACTCATGAATTATAGCTCTAGTACTGTCCCAGGGTAGAAACCTGGGAGCAAGTACTGACAGGGTAGCAAAATACTGTAAATAAGCAGTTCTGTTTGCCTAAAAATTGTAAAGAATTACAATGGTTGTATTAAGTACAAGTGTATCTCATGTATATTTTATCCACTTAAGCAGTATGTTCTAATGTATATATTTAAATAAATTTATTGCATGCTGTAAAAAGTAATTCAAGGCATTATTTTTAGCTGATGCCTAGGGAATTGTTCCCCATCAATATGTAAAATCATGCTGTTGCTGTGTTCAGCAACCGTTACATAGCAGCTTTCTGTTCTTCTGAATATGGCTGGAAACTTCAGGTCTCCAGAGCATTCACAGCTCCAGAGGCTTCAAATGGAGCAGAGTTCTTAAGTGCAATAGAAAATCAAACTGTGTATGTGGGCATGCTGAGTTTGACAGCATTTTCTAAACCTATAGGACAGCTACATCTGGGGACTGCAGCATAGCCTTGTTAATGTCGCAGGAGAATTAGTTCCAGAAATGTATCTTAAGTACACTGGTGGCAAAGAAATTATCACACAAAACTGAAAAACATGCCTCCTCATGTGTATAGTACAAGACTGATCTGTGTTAAAAAAGTGTTAAAGAAATTGCAAAAAAACAAGTGGGTTATAAGATTTAAAGAGCTGTATATACTTAACATAGTATATAGAAACCTTCAGAAAGAGTTAAAAGACAAAATATCTGCTATTAGTTAGACTTAAAAATAGCACTGTTGAACTAGACACAACATCTTATTTAAAATACAAATTAAATTACTCTGTGTTATTTTTGTGTTTGTCTAAGTTCAGAAGGTATGCAACTACTGCTCAGAAACCAGAAAGAATCCATTTGCAGCCACAAAGACTGCAAGATAAAGAAAGTTGATGAAGCTCTGGTGGAAAGAGACCTGTGAAGGACAAGAAGGCAATCAAAAAGAGCTGGTATGAATTTATGAAGGACAAAACCTCCTGTACTGCTGGGCTCAGTGGGTAGCAATTGATGGCTTGATAACCTGCCTGGAGGCCTACAGCAAATTGAATACTCTAGGGGTTGATACTAGGGCTCACATGGTTCATTATCTTCATCAGAAACGTGGACAGTGAGATAGGACATACCCTCAGCCTACTTTCAGATAGTGCTAGGGTAGGGGGAATGATCGACATACTAAAAAATAGAGCTTCAGTTCTGAAGGACTTTGAGAAATTTAAGGGCTGGGCTGCCAGAAGGCTTAACAGGTTCAAGGAGAAATATGCAACCCTGCACCTAAGGTAGAATAAGCCCTTCTGTTGGTACCAGCTGTGAAGAATGGAGCTGGGGATCAGCTCTGCTGAGAAGAACCTGGGGTTATGTGAAACCCAAGTCCAATATGAGCAACAGAATGCTCATCCCAAAGAGGGCAAACCACAGAGTAGGCCTACATTAGGGGCATGGCCAGCTGACAGAGGGGGACAGTTGACCTGTCCCCCTTTGCTTGGTGGTGGTGAGGCCCTGCCAGGACAGTGTCCAGTTGGGTGCTGCTTCAGTTCAAGTGGAGTGTCTACAGAGAAGGTCTACCAAGATGATCACTGTCTAAATCACTTCCCCCAGAGGCTGAGGGAGCTGGACCTATCTTGTCTGTTGAAGAATGCAAGGGGTCACATAGTAACAGCCTACAGCTACTTGAAGGGGTTTACAAATAAGGCAGCTAAATGCTTCTTGGTAATACTAGGCAATAGAACAACGCACAATGGCCAGAAATGGCTTGGGATGTCCAAGGAGGATATTATTTACTTGGAAGACAGTTAACCCAGATAAAAAAAAATGTTGTCCTGTTTTGTTTTGTTTTGGAGGGGAGAACTAGGGACTGGATGGTTTTGAGAGCTGTCAAGGCAACACTGTAATCAGACCTACTTTCAGTGGGGAGGCTGGACTGTGCAATGTTCAAAGGGTCCTTCCAACCAACATTTCTGTGATTGTATACAAATGTAGAACTGATGTCTTCCCTTGTTTATTGTGGGAAGATAGCTTTTAAAGTGTGATCAAAATGCGCCTTGGCTGTATTATTTATTTGGGAGTGTGTTTAAGTATACATGGGAGCAAAAAATAAAAATACTCTGCCATCTGTTGATATCTGGCAAACTGCAGATGTTCTTTTCTGAAAGCAGAATATTTAATTGCCACATTTAAGCCATTATCTGCTATTTCAACTGGTAACATAAAAATAGCAAAGAAATGCAATGCATTTTGAAAAGTTACAGATTTTAAAGTAATTTAGTGTATTTATTTAACTTGCAAAAGTGAGGGGAAGGGCCTGTAGCCACATTTCAGGAGTCTCTTACCTTAAAATTTATTGCAGCAGCTGGGATAACCACAGTCTTTTCTCTGAATAATTACATTAGCTTCTTTCCATTTACTATGATGCTGCTTTTTTTTTTTTTTTTTTTTTTTTTTTGGGGGGGGGGGAGGCGGGGAGAAAATAAAATAATAATAATAATAAAAAAGCATACTACATGCTTAAATGGTCATTGATGTTATCAGTTTTGACCAGAGAAGGCCTCACCAGCAGTTCTTGCTGTTGCCTGACTTCTCTACATTTGTGGCAATTTTAAGATTTGAAGAAAAGGTTCTGGAGTATGTGGAATTTAATCAGAAGAAAACATGCTGGTGAGCAAATATTGTGCAGCCTGTTATTACGTTTCATTTTGACTCTTTCATCGCAACAGAGAGTTATGTGACCTGTGTGTATACTTGTGTCACATTGTTGGAGTAATTCAGGCTCCTGTCCCCTCTCTCACCACCACCAGTAATTATCCCCTTGTAATCTTATCTACTCCTGTTCTTTCCTGCACATGGAAGGATTTATTCTTTTTTTTTTTTTTTTTTTTTTTTTTTTTTTTTGGCCGTGGTAAGTCACCATGCTCCCGTCATTACAGCAGCCATGGCCGCAAGCACCCGGACTTCTCCCGTTGCTTTCCTCCTCGTAACCGCGGCCTGAGGTGTTGTTATCAGTCTTCCTTGGGGTTAATCAAACAGTTAATCACCACAGAGGAGCCGGGGAGCTGTGTGTAACAACTCCCCGCTGCACCTTACACCCACCCCACCAGGCGGCTCTCCCCTTCCCCGGCCTTCGGGGAGGCGCCGGCCAGCTGCCGGGGCAGCCCCCCCGGGACAGACCGGGGAGGAAGAGGAGGAGGAGGAAGAGGAAGAGGAGGAAGAAGAGGAGGAGGAAGAGGAGGACGCTCGGGAGGCGGAGCAGGCAACCCATGGCGGCGGGGGGCAGCGGGGGCGGGCTGCTCGCCTTCCTGCGGCTGCTGGGGCAGCTCAAGGTGCCGGGACGGGCAGGGCAGGGCTGGGCTGGGCTGGGCTGGGCTGGGCGGCGGGGGAGAGGTGCCCAGGGCCGGGGGGTGCCGGGGGCTTGCCGGCTGCATCCATGCGCCCCGGAGCGCCGAGGTGGCAGCGGGGCGGGATTTCCCCACGTGTGGCTTCAGAGCCTGAGGTTTGCCCCTCTGAGCGACCGCGGTGCTCTCCTCCCGCAGAGGGTGCCGCGGACGGGATGGGTGTACAGGAACGTGGCAAAGCCGGAGAGCGTGTCGGATCACATGTACAGGATGGCGGTGATGGCCTTGGTGAGCGAGGACAAAAACCTTAACAAGGACAGGTGAGAGAGACCCCCTGGTTCCCCTGGCCGCGGGGGAGCTGCGGGCACGGCGCTGGGAGCAGCCGTCCTGCTGAGGAGGAGCTCCTAAGGCCCGCGGGCGGTACTTGGAGCGCTTTCCCCACATCCCTGCCCTCCATCCTTTGAGCTGTTTACCTGGAGAGGTGAGCGGGAGGAAGGCTTTTTATCACTAAAACCAGAGTGCTGAGGCTCTGAGCTGGCTTTCCCTCAAGCCGGAGATAAGCAAGCTGAAGGTGGCCAGGTAAAAGGCAGTTTGAAGCAACAGGCAGCAAAGGCACGCTCGGTGGGTTTGGGCAGGCTGAGTTAGTACTCAGCGGCAATCAGAGCCTCGTAAATCATACAGCATAGAAGAGAGAGCATCATTAGCATTGAACGAGTTGTCAGGGACAGTGTGGGGTCATATTGGCTCTGTCACTTCAGGAGCTGATGAAAGCAGCGAGGGCTTTCTTGAGTATCGTGCTACAGGCTGACATAGCTGCTTAGCTGCAAGCATGTTTTGTCAGCTTATAAATTGAATTTGGGGTGGTGGCAGATCATATTATCCCTGCAGCAGGTAGAATGTAACGTATATAATGTAGGTAGCTCTTGTGTGCTTGATTTTCTGAGATGTGAAAACTACATCTGTTACTTTTGAACGCTGTGCTCTTGTGCAAACTATATTTTTACTTAAATCTATATTTATAAGCAGCAGGAGACAGAAACTGGGAATTAAAATCATGTCTAAATGGAAAACAAGGCCCTTAGGCCCTTAGCAAAGAAGTGAAATGTATTAAGTAAAATCTTTCTCTATACATGAAGGGGATAAATTATGGGGCCCCTTAGCTTTATGAATTATAAGACATAACTTAAAGTGATGAAAAAATGATTGTTCTGTCTTTGCTTTTTGTCAGATGCATACGATTAGCGTTGGTTCATGATATGGCTGAATGCATTGTTGGAGATATTGCTCCTGCAGACAACATCTCAAAAGAGGAGAAACACAGGAGAGAAGAGGTATAGACATAAGCTGTGAAACCACATCTGCCAAGTGTTTCAAATGTTTTAAATGCTCTGGTGGTAGTGAAGAGACCCTCTAAGCAACCTAATACTGCCATTGGCATTGCACAAATAGGCCACTAACAACCAAAGTTTTCAGCTTGTTTAAATATTTTTTTGACATGTAACATAACAAAGTACAAAGTTACAGAAGGAGAATCTTTGAATCACATTGATAATTTGTTTCCAAGCTAGCAGGCTTTTTGGTAGCCTGAGTTAGTCCTGCTGACAGCCTTATCAAGCAGGAAGGAGCAGGGAGTAGGTTCACTGAGAACAGCATATGGTGGTTCTCATGGTGGCAGACATGTGGAGCCAGAAAATTTGATTGTGACATACACTGTTTTTTTTTTTTTTGTTTGTTTGTTTGTTTGCTTTAAACAATTTGCACAGGACTCCAAACACGGGTATCATTTCTTTTATCTTTCATTCCTGAGTGCAGTGTGGCCAGAATTATTTTAGTTTTGGCCTTGTACATATCTAAACTCTTGGCTTGTCATTTCTACTTTAATGTTTTATTTGAAGAAAATGTAAACCACTCCTTCAGTCACAGCTAGAGGGCAACATGATGCCTCGGAATTTCTTGTGAGGCTACCATTAGCTCTTCAAAGTGTAAAAAATGTTGCAATGATTTTTTTTCTTTCCACTTTTCTGAATACCTTTTTAAAACTTGAGAGTAAGGGTTGTGACTAATTCTAGGAGTAAGCTTTTTGCTAAGGAAGTGGAACTTAAAGATCAAAGCAGTGTTCAGTGTTCTTGAAGTACTATCTTTACTGACTGTAATTTTAGTTTTTCTTTATTTCAGTGTACTTTCTAGTGTGCCCGTACACTGAACAAAAAAACACCTCTTTCCCTAAAGCCTTCAGGGTTCACATTTCAATAGAGGAAATTCTAATTTGTATTTAGGAAATGAAAAAAATGTCTTGATGCCTAAGAATATATATATATTTTTTTTCTTCAGTGTTTGCAGCTCCTTGCAGCTCTCATTTAGCTCACTGAAGACTTTTTTGTTGTTGTTGACTTAGTGGGAAGCAGCATCAAGCATTAAACATTTAGATTAACTCTGAAGTACTTTGCTGTAAAAACACAGTAAGGGTAACAGCTTCATGAGCTTAGATAGCTTGAACTGAATTATCCATATGCTGCTGCTTCTGACTTCTCTTTTTCCCTTTCACAACCAGCTCAGTGTAAGCTGTAGAGCAAGCTGGTCTGCTTGTGCATTGTTTAATCAGCTAGTCTCACTAAGGCTAAGGCAGCAGAAAATTAAAAGAAGCAAACAAACCAAAAAACCACAAACCAACAAACAAAAAAAAATACCTTTTTTTTTGGCCTTACCTGTATTTTGCCCTGCTAACCTTGAATTTTGATGAAATCTGAGCTGAAAGGAGCTCCCCAGTGTTGGGGAGCAGCTGATGCAGCTCAGTCATATTGTATAACTCTGTCCTATGTTTCAAGTGGAGAAGCAATTATGGCATAAAACCTTTGTCTTCCCTGTGATGTTGGTTGTTTCAGAAGCAGCCCTAAGTGTTGCTAGGAAAACAGTAGAAATGAGGCTGATTAGCTGGGAGAATACAAAGAGCATGCAGAACAATTTCTGCTTGCTAGTTATGCCATCAGTTCGATATTGTGTTAAATCTTCTACCAAAACTGTTATTGAACAGATGGTATTTCAGTCTGGGAGTACAGTGTTTTATTGCTTCAGAGTATTAAACGGATTTTTGTTGTCTGTTTTTCAAAATCAGAGATTTTTTAAAGGCTTATGTTGCATTGCCTGTGTCAGTAGCTGTTCTCAGCCCTACTAGTGCAAATGTGCTAGTGGCGAGTTTGGGTGAGGACAGTTGTTTGTCAGCATTAGGAGTTTGGATTTTGAAGCTACATCTATGAACTGTACCTATAACCTACCTAGTGAGTACAAATGTTGCCTTGACTTGTTAAATTTGGAAGGCAGAGCTGGTGGCTGGTGGTAGTTGCCTGGCATTTGACTCGCTCTGTTTTGCTCTGGACTTCTTTTTGGATTCTTTAAGATTTTTTTTTTTTTTTTTAGTTTTTCAGATTAGTTCTCTAGCAATTCACTTAAACAGTTTCCTATACCAAGGGGTCCTGCTGTTCCTGTAGAAGATTTCATGTACACATGCACTTCCAAGTAATACGTTGTGTAGTATATGTTTCTACAAACTTGGTAATAGGTAATTCATTCTTCAGGAAAAAAAGATAAATTGAGTATATTTTCACTCAAAAATGGCTATGTACAAATGGCTTCTATTTTTCAGGCAGCTATGAAACAGCTGACCCAGCTTCTATCAGAGGACCTCAAAAAAGAAATCTATGAACTCTGGGAAGTAAGTTTGCATTCTTTTAATCCTTTGCTAAAATTGACAGTAACCCATTATGCTCTTTCTGTTGACCTATGGAACTGTCATCCCTTATTTTGATCTCAAACAAGGTAGATTGATTTGCTTTGGAGGTGAAGTTAACAGTGTGAATCAAGGTCACTTACAAATTTATTTTAAGAGGGAACCCCAAACTTTGGTAGAAAAACCAGTCTCTGCCTTTGGCCTCTCAAACTTCCACATGGACCTGCCCTGGGCATGGTTTGTACAACTGAAAAAAGGGTATATCTTCTGCATCCAGCACTCTTGGAGAAAGATCTATTTATTTATTTATTTATTTTAACCACATTATCTCTTTTGTTGACATCTGGCTCTTTTCAGCTCATGATAGAGGAAAAAAACAATGACAACTGATTATGTCTTGGAGTATTTTCTGTGTTTTATGCATGTAATGGTTCATGTGGCGTCCATTTCTTTATTAGACATCCCATTAAGCTAAAATATTTGCTAGTAGATTTTGGCTTAAACTTAACTGTGAAGTACTGACAAAAGAATAGTGCTTTTCTACAAGCAATGCAAATTGCTGGCTGGTCTTGTGTACTTTAAATGTTTGTATTGGAAAGTATCTTCTGGATTTGAAAGTGATTTAACTTTCTGATGTGAACTCAAGCGTCAGAAAGTTAATTGATAAGATCTGTTAAAAACTGGGGTTGATTAGATTATTTCCAAAGACTTCATGTTTGTAATTACTGTGCTTTATATTCTCCTGGCATGCAATTGCATGAAGACAAATGCATTCACAAACTCTTGTTCACAGTGTGTTGCAAACAGCTATGTTAATTGGCCTCTGTATCTGAAGCTGTACGTGTATTTTGTCCTGGCATTCTTACCTTTCCACTTGGGCTGTATTTAAATTCCAGATGCTGGCAGCCAATTTCTGCCTTGGATTATAACCACCTGCTTGTTTTGCTTCATTTTCCTTGTTGTAGTTGTGTGGTGAAGCTGGCAGCAGGGCTGGGTTTTTGGTTCTGTACTTCAAGGTAAAGGGCATAAATCAGCACAACCAGATCTAGGAAATATGTGCATTTGGTTAGTAAGCACTGGTTCCTTCTTCCTCGGGAAGCTGCTAAAATTGAAGAACAGGAGTTTAGGCTAGATAAGATTAATCTTACAGAATTTCTTTTCCGTACTGTTTTTCTTTGCCTCAGGCTTCTGACTGTATAGGAGCTGATTCTCTATTCAGTTAGTTCTTCAGCATGTTAGCTTGATATCATGCTCACTGGCTGTAATTTAACATATGCATGCTTTTGATCTTTTGTTCTTTATTCCTACCTTTAGGATAACTTATTGGTTTTGCATCTCCAATGTAGCAGTATGAGTGTAATCTATAGCAATGAGTGCAACCTAAAAATCTAATATTCACATGCAGTCCCTCTGGTCTTATTTTAAGTGCAACAAGTAGGTACTTTTTAAAAAGAAAACTTTATTGTTTAAAGGCAGAAAATAAGAAGCCCATGATCACTGGGTTTGATATGTTGCTCTTAGGTAGCCAGAGGCATTTTCTTCTCTCTTTGTGAGTGAAGAAAGTTATAGCCCAGAGCAGAACAGTGGCTGGGACGAGATCTGTTGAGACTCTTACTGAGGAATTCCTGAACTGCTCAGCCCTAGTCTCTAGCCCGTGCTCCCCTTCGGCCCTGGGAAGACTGCTGCTTTGGTTTGTACTGGTGTGCAGTCTTCAAGTGCATCTGCGTAGTGCAGGGGAGAGGTAGCAGAAAGATGCCTGAGATAATTTTATTTCCTAGCTTAGTTCAGGGTATGTTTGGAAAAAAAACATTAAAGTAAATGGGTGTGCATAGTTCAGCTCTGTCCTGCTTTTATTTTCAAGAACAAAATCAGAGGAGTAATTTTAAAAGCCAGGCTGTGGTGTTTGAAGAACCAGGTACTCTTTTTCCCAAGTATGCTTTTATTTCACATTCTTAAACACCTGTGGGGAAGAAAAAGTGTTTATTTGAGCACTGTGCGCAGCTGCACATATAATAGCTGGCATTTCTTGAGGTTAATGTAAGCTGAGGTATGAATGAGATCGGGTGAGTTGTGTGGCACAAAGATCAGTAAGAGGTTGATACTCCCAGTTAATTGCTGGAGGTGGAACAGACCTTTACAAGCCATCGTTCTCCTCCTGAAGTTGTCCTTTTTAATGCTGCTAGAAGTGTTTGTTCTTTTCAGTGGCCAAAAAAAAAATAAAAGGTAGAAATAAATAGAAAATAAACTGCAGTATTTAAACAAGTAAAATATGGGGTAAAGTTCAGGTTGAATGGAGGAGAGGAAAATAAAAACACTAACAAAATTGATCATTAAAATAATGATAAAAATTAAATTGAAAACTTAAAGGATAATTTAAGTTTGAGTAGTGTATTTAACCAATCGTGGCTATTAAAATCTGGATTTCTGACTTTCAAATGTAAAGCAGTAAGTGTGATAAATAAATGTAGCAGCACAGATGGGCCTGGTGTGTACTGAAGCCTCTGGTCTGATTATCCGTGGTGGGGATGATGAGTGGGGTCAGACCTGCTGAGGGTGTCATGGCAATGATAACTTATACAGAAAGAAGCCTTTTCCTGCAGCTGAAGTCAGGAGAAGACCAGTAGATTCAACGGTGGATTCAAATTCAACGCAGTAGATTTAGAAAAGACAGGTGAGCCTGTCTGCAACCATCACTAGCGGCAAATGACAGCAAAATTGTTCAAGTTGCCTAGAAATGTGAATGACTCACAGATACATACTGACAGTGAATGGGGAGAGGGTAAAGACAGCAGAGAGATTAAAGGACTTAAAGTCTGAAGGGGAGGAAACCCATAAATTAATGCCCTCCCCATCTCCTAGGAGAGAGATAAAGACAAACAGCTCAGACGGATTAGACCAAAGAGATTAAGGAGGAGTGACAGGAAAAATGTGAAGAAGCAACTCCTTATAAAAAGAGCAAGTGGTGAAGAGAAGTGCAAAATAGGTCTTGAAAATAGGTAATAGTAATGCATAGGCACACACTATGGTAATTCACAGCCTTAGCAAGGCATAAAAAGATATTTATGTAGAGAACATTGTTAAATGGAACCTGTTAATTAGCTTGTATGTCCTATAGGGCTGTCTCCATATTCTCCCTGATTCAGCAAAGCACTTTGGTACATATTTAAGTGTGGTGGTTTCGCTGTGAGGGGCAGCTAAACACAACCACAGCCACTCTCTCACTCCCCACCCTCAAAGGAAGAGCAGGAGAAAATACGATGGAGAAGGACTCAAGGGTTGAGATGAGGACAGGGAGATCACTCCACAATTACCATCATGGGTAAAAGACCCTGAGCATATGGAGATTAATGTTATTTATTGCCTGTTAAAACAGACAAGCAGTGAGAACTAAAAGCAAACTATAAACACCTTCCCCTGCTCCCCCCGGTCCACCCTGTTCTACATCTTTCCTCTGAGCGGCACAGGGGAACAGGCAATGGGGGCTGCAGACAGTCCCTGATGCTTTGTCTCCACAGCTCCCTTACGGTCCCTCTCTGCCCCCGCTCCTGCGTGGGCTCCTCTCCACAGGCTGCAGCTCCGGCCCGGGGCCTGCTCCTGTGGGGGCTCTCCATGGGCTGCAGCCTCCTTCAGGCCACATCCAACTGCTCCACCAGGGGCCTCTTCACAGGCTGCAGGGGATTTTTTTTCCCCTTCCTTAAATCTGTTCTCCCAGAGGTCCACCCAGCATCACTCTCTGGCTCAGCTCTGGCCAGCAGCAGGTCCCTTTTGGAGCCATCTGGTGCTAGCTCTGATCTGACATGGGGCAGTTGCTCACAGAGACCACCCCTGCAGCCCCACTGCAAACAAAACATTGGCAAGTAAAACCAATACGTTAAGCTAAAGTATGCAAAAAGAATTTGTCCTTAAATCCTATAACATTTAATAGACATTTACCATGTAGGTAAGTGTTTTGCTGAATAGCTTTCTTAAATTTGAGTGTGAAAGGGGTAACTGAATATTTATGGAGTGTCTTGTACTAGTGAAGAAAATTCTAGATCTATGAAGGGTTTCTGACACTGTTTCAGACTATAACAACTTTTTCTTATAACTGGTAATCTGCAAATCTATTCAGGAGTACGAAAACCAGTGTACTGCAGAAGCCAAGTTCGTGAAACAGTTGGATCAGTGTGAGATGATACTGCAAGCGTTTGAGTACGAAGAATTGGAAAACACACCTGGCAGGCTGCAGGACTTTTATGATTCAACTGCTGGTATGACACCTGTCTGTGTGTTTGTTTTGGTTTGGGTTGTTGTTTTTTATTTCTATTTTGTGGGGTTTCTTTGTTTTTGTAAATGAAATATATAAATTGCCTTCTTTTCTGATAGACGTGCAAAGCAAATGTGAACTAGCTATTTTATTCATTGCTCAAATACCCTAAGTATACTGGGGGAACTTATTGCAGAGTGAAGAGACCTTGCATTAATCTGTATGTATTGAACCTGAATCTCATGTATGCCAAGTTCCTTTTACATTGCTTTGGTCCTAGTGAGAGGCTCAGTTTTTATTATACTAGGATGTGTTTAAGAATCTCCTTGTATCATCAGAGGGGTGTAAAGAAGGCTTCAGTTGTCGCTGGTGCTCTGAGCAGGTTGTTCCTATTTATTTAGTGTTTCACAAACTAGTGAAGTATAATTTGTTATCCCTTCATGAGCTGTGACCTGCCCAAGGTACGTGTGAGAACTAGCTCAGTGAAAAATCTTAAGTACAGTTGTGCTACTTTTTATTCTACTGCTCATCCTTCCTAAAATAAAATAATTGTTAAAAGGAAACATAGGTAAAATAGTTGTCTTCACAATTTTACCAAGGGATTTGAACACCACGAAAAGACTGACTACAAGTAATCCTGTCCTGGGGAAAAACAACAAACAAATGTATGGAGAGGACCTAATACGCTGTCCAGACTGGCCAGTGTCACCGACAAGTCCCATTTATACCTTGGTGGCTCCTCACAGAAATAAGCTCTCAGAAAAATGATGTAACTTCAATATCAACAGAGCTGGAACACTTTGTTTTCTTAGCAGCATCTTTGCCCTTCTATTAGATTTCAGTAACTTAAACTAAGCTAGTTTCTCAGTAGAGCCTAGAGCATATTCCTTAAGTGCAGCTGTAATTGGAGTAGTTACTTGTAGCAGGGTATGTAGCATAGGATTGTCCTGGTCAGGGAGCATCCCTTTTTTAGTTCTTAAATTTCTTAATAGAGCAAAAATATCTGTATAAGCTTTTTTTGGAGGGGTTGAGGGACAGGAGGAAATGACCATAACTAGTTCAATAGTTATTCCATAGTAGAAATAAAATGGGACTGTTGTTTTTCTTAAAAGAACGATTTAGACTTTATTCTGAGCCTTACGCAGCATCACTGCCAACCTTTCACATGCAGAAAAATGAGAGCATTTGTCATTAACTTTCTCTTTATTTTGCAGGAAAGTTTGTTCACCCAGAAATACTCCAGCTGGTGTCTCTGATCAACACAGAAAGGAATAAAAAACCAGCTACTACATGTCATCCACATTCCTGAGGTGTTCCTAAATACTGTAGTATATTAAAATACTTTTTATTTTACGTTCTGTGTGCTGTGTTTCCTCCAATAACATAATTCTGCCAGCAGATATTTTTTTTTTAAAATGTGTATTCACTGCTGAAAATCCTGAGACCACTTGGCTAGGAACAGGTTTTGTTGTTGTTTTAATAAGTTTTGATCAATGCAGCCTCACAAATAGGCTCCCTGCTGGCAAAATTCAGGTAAGTTCAAAATTTAGCTGATTGCAAACAAATCTTTTCATACAGCGCACTGACTGGGACAGGTAGTCTTGTTCTGTGGCTTCTAAGTATGTGTGGATTTAAGGACACTGCATCACAGAAGTTAATACCTGTTCACTGTGCTACTTGGAAGCAAGACCAGTTAGCACACTTCTCTGTAAGCTCTTGACAAAGTTAAAGATGAGATTTTCTTTGATGTGTACAATCCTTAAGTGATGATGGATAAAACCCTGGTAATCTCATGGTTACATTTTCTCAATGTATTTATTGTTCATACATTTTTTTTTTCTACTATGTGTTTTATCAGGGACTGGTGCTGAGGTGAGGTTTACATTAAACCAGTATGCCTAACTCCCACTCACCTCAAGCTGGTGACTTTACGGACGCTTGCAGAGGTAACTGATAATCAAAGAACAGTTGAGATTGGAAGGGGCCTTTGAGGATGCTGCTGTCTAGTGTAGATACCTCCACTTCAGAGTAAAGCTTGCCTTCCCTTGTTCACACGGTTGCACACCAGTACCAATTCTGCTGCAGGTGACAGTTATTAGCAGAAGCAACAACGCTCAAGTACAGTATGTTAAAGTAAAGCTGTAGTGGTGTTAAATGCCAAAGCAAGACCAGTGTATGTGTTATTATCTGTTGCACTGAGTATGCAGCTGGAGATTAGGGTGATGTACCAATTACCAGATAATGAAAGTTTGCCCCTGGAAAAATTATATGGTAGAGACCTGGAGTGAGCTTTTCTATATTCAGCCTCATGTCAGATGAGGCAGCATGAAAATAAATTGAATTGTAATCCCCTTTTAAGGCAGGTGATTTAGCTGAGCGCACATCTTCAGGCACCGTGACTCCAGGAGATGTCTCCTTGATGCAAACCTTTGGGCCTGACTGAAGCTCGCACTGCATTCTGCAGCTGGTGCCTGTGGCAGAGACACAGAGTGCTTCCCTGAGGGGCTGGGAGCTTTTGCCTCAAGCGACCTGCACAATTCACAAGAGCTGCAGAGTATCTTGGGCTAGATGAGGTGTGGGATGCCTGCTCTGCTCAGGGAACCTCACAGGGCAGCAGTTGTGCCCTGTGGAGTAACTGAAGGAACAATCTGCACTTTACTGAGCACTGAATAGTAGTTACTGGTAGCTGATCGTTGCACTGCGAGGAAGGTGGAGTGAGGCCTGTGGAGCTTTGTCCAGGTCCCACTGTTCTTCAGTATTTTTATCCCAGTGAGGTGCGTGCAATCAGTCTTTATTAGTTTGTATTGAATGCCAAGCATAAAAGCACTCCAGATGCAGTGGAGGACAGAATGAAGAGCAATCCTGACAAACCAGAAAAGTGGTCTTGAAAAGACGCTTGAGAACACACAGCAAGTGCTGCCCCAGCAGGAACAGTCGGTTCCTCCAACGCAGCCGGAGGCTTTCCTGGCTGGCAATACCCAGTGCTGCAGGGGATCTGGGGGACTGAGCTTGAGTCAGCAGCACACTGTTGTAAGAAAGGTAAATATTATCCTGGGAAACAGCCATAGTTTGAGTGTGTTGTGTGGGATTTTGTTTTTGCTTAAATACATCTAGCATGTACTCTATGTAACGCTACATTCCCATCTACTTGCTGCAGTCATATGTCAGCTTTTTGGGCATTGCATTTTAATAGAAATAGGAAATTAGTTGGAAAGAGGCTGGAGAAGAAAGTGCAATCAGGAAGCCTGAGCCATGATGACAGGGTGAAAGAAAGGCCAGTGGCTTCAGGCTTCCTAATACACTACTGAAGTGTATCGTTCACATGTAGGAAGAGCGTACTACAGCCTGGATGTGTGACCTGTGTGGAAATCTCCTTCTCTCGTATATTTCTTGTGACCCATTCCTATCAGGACAGAGTCTACTCAGGGTGGTAGCTGTTGTAATGACAGTAACATGTAAAACTAAAGACTTTCTGGGCAACCTACCTCAACTAGTTGATACAAGGTCTTTAAATTGTGCTCTTAATGAACGTAGCTAAAAAACAATTTACTGCTTTCCCAAAAATATATTATATATATACACACATGAACAAAAATGAGGCTAATTCCCTGTCCAGTCCATGTTCTTACCTTTTACCTTTACTGACCCTGCTCAAATGTTCAATGTTTTTAGATGTTCTCTGCTGCACATTTCACACTTACTGAACGCAGTTGAATCATTTTTCTCTTTTGAATCTCAAAGTTTTCAAAAGTTGGGCTGCAGATTTCCATGGGGAAATTCAGATCTGTATGGGAGTGAACAGATTTTAAAAACTGGAGGAATGGCAATTTATATTTTGCAATTTACCTTGATACTCTGCTGTGACAACAAGGCTTAGAAAAGAGATGTGCAATATTAATTGTGAATACATGGAATTAAAAAGAAAACATCACGGAGTAAAAGAGTAAGAGAAATTTATTTTTGCTAAGAATATCAATAATTTCATTTACACAAACTAAGTGACCATTAATATTTTTATTTATTTAAATAAAGTCATGTTTATGCACAAAACCACTGTAAAATAAGCTAGCAAACGCACAAGAAAACTACTAAAGACCTAATTAAATTTGCTTCCATGCTAAAAATAACACTAAAGAGGCATTTGAGATAGCTGTCCAAAGTTCTTAATGTTCTACTAGGCATAAGTTAAAGGACTTCTAACTTTGTGAAAACTGTAACAAAAGCCACACAGGAAAAAAATCACTTAAAGCCACATTTCCTCACAAGATTTTAAGCAGTCTGTAATGTCAAACTCACTAACACTGATTTGAAACTTTGGCTTATGCTCAAAACAAGCATCCATTTTGAAAGTAGCCAGACTGTTTTCCATTTTGTTTATACTTTTGATGAAGTTGTGCTCATCTCAGTCTGGCGAACTGAGTAATGCAACATGCAGACTGACAAGTGCTCATTAAGACAGCAAGACACTGTCACAAGTGTGCTGCTCTTTTCTTAAAAAGAAGTGCTAAAAGGAAGCAAGAAAACATGCTGAATCAAAGCTGAGAGATGACTGGCTCTCGGTGATTAAGTAGATGTAATGCAGTTGATAGAATTATGCCCGAGAATGAAGCAGGACAAAATTTGGTGCAAAAAGTGAAGCGCTTACTCCTTGTGTGCATTGTAAGATATTACAGTCAAGCTAGCAGCTCTGAAATGTGGACTGAAGGCATGGACTCTCTAACCTATGGCACATCTTTATTCAATTGTTGGGTTTGTATTTCACTTAAGGCTGTGTCTTGACTGAGGCTCATGCTGTTCAGTCGTAATTAATTTACCTTCCTTTCTTTTTAAGGGGAAGATAGGGAGGGAAAATTATAGAGGTTGCCCCCACTCCACTTCCCTTTGTAATTAGCTTACACCATTAAGTCTTATCAAACCACAGAGAGCAAGCAACAGAACATATTTTTAAATAGAAGCTTTTCCAGCTACAACGTTCAGCTTACATCAGCAGCTGTGATCAGCTTGATTTCTGTATGAATAACCAGGTGTGCCTTCCTGTCCTTAGCTCCACTGAGTAGCGGATGGAGAAGGGCAACGCCAGACTGTCCTTCACTATCAGTGAAGGACAAAGAACTTTTTTTTGGGTGACAATAAGTGATTTTAATTCCATTAGGAAACAGATCATGTACAGACACTCCTGATCAAAGGGCACCTGGTATGGCTGGTAGACAGCTGGTCTACGGCCTACTGCTGGCAGCAATCTTTGCACAGCTCTAGGTCCATCTGTCTGATGTGGCACTGAGAGGGGCGTTAGAAACCAGCAGGTAGAAAATAGTATACCTAACTAAGTAAGAGAGACCGAGCAATTTTTGGAAGGATATTAAAATGAAAATTATTTTGGTCACATTATAGATTTTAGAGCGTTATGAGTCAATTACTTATGTATGGTTCCTATGGCGTACAAAATACCCGATGATAAAATGGCATATCCAAAATACAAATAGAGAGAAGAAACGCTTCTCTGGCGCTAGCCTAAGGAGGCAATTTTCCAAAACTGACAAAACCTCATTGCACAAGTCAGGCAGTGAGAGAGGCCTAGAAGCCATGGTCCAGGCAAGTCTCTGAGCAAGGCCATCAGCCTAGCACTGGAGCTCTTCTTCGCTCTCAGGAAGCCGGGTGCCAGCGAGAGAGCTCTGGGCACTGGCGTGGGCTGTAGAGCTGAGAACTTCTTCAAAACTGCCCCCAGTGTGGCTTGTCCCACCAACCTTGGTCTGAAACAAGGCAAAGAAAGAACAGTGAGTTCCTCTGCTTGTGCTGTAGCAAGTCCCATTTGCATTTCACCCCATGACTACGGAGGGCTGGGAAATGTTTAAAGCAGGCAAAAAACATGGGTGGTGGTGTTTTGTTGTTGCTTTTTTTTTTTTGTCAGTCAAATAAAGCAACCCCTTTCCTCCACCAGCTTTTAAACTTCTCAGCTGCAATTGTCAAATCTGTCTAGAATTACCATAAACCTAAAGGAACTTTTCCCATAAGTAGATTTGAATTAGGATCCTGTATCATGCCAGTGACCTTAGTGTGGTTCTTTATGAGTGCCTCACACTTGCTTTTCTGTTTTTCCAGTTCTGCACAGGCTGAATAAGGGATGGGTATTAAAATGAACTGGTATATATACAGCATTTTCCTGAGAGAAAAAAAATAAATTACATTAATGGGTGTGACTGTGCTCACAAGTCATCTACTTTCAAAATGCTAAAGTTTGCTGAATTGGTGAATATAAGAAGTAAAATAAAAAAAATAATAATTAAAAATATGGCTGAAAGTCTGAAATATAGTTTTCCTAAACCAGAAAAAAAACTTTACCTAAATATTTGGAAACGATAAAGACTATAAGAGGAGACAAAGCAGGTTTGACCGGGTTGTCTTGGTAAGAGAGCATTCTTTTGTGGTTTTGTCTTGCTGACAAGCCTGATCTAAGTTGATTCATGCCTGAAAATAGGACAGAACTTTTCACTCCATCCTGCAACTGCAGCAGGATTTAAAGAAAAGATGGCATTTTTCCAGCTTGCCAGCCACCGAATGCTTAGGAAGATTATTTTAATTAAATGAACACTGTGGACTAAGTTTCCAAAGGGTTAATCCCATGTAATCCTTTGTTTCATCAGCTAGCACAGGAGCTTGCCTGGTTTGAAATTTCAATAACGTAGTAGAATGCGCAATGATTTCTTCTCACAGTTTGAGTCACAATTATTAAAAGGTCCTGTCTCAAGAGGTAAGTCTGTATCCATTCTGCGAGTCAGCACAGCCCACTAGAAGGTATCAGTTTATTCTTTGTTTTTTTTTTTCAAGTAACAGAATAATATATATAGATATATAGATATATAGATAAATGCTGGCAGGCCCAGAACTTGCAATGAATATGCAGCCACTGCCTAGTAAAGCTGTTAAGTTTTCATAGCAGAGCTCATGACTGTTTCCTGATTAAAATTCTCCACAAAAATAACGTTGATTCAAACTGATCATAGTGAGCGTGAAGGTACAGACTATTCCTGCACTATTTCAAATGATTCCAATAAGGTGCATCTAAATTTGGGTACCTAAAAACTATTAATGAGGTTTCATTTTCTGTTTACATTTCTGCCTGCTCTTCCATGAGAAAACAAGAATGATGCAAGTCACTTACTGAATGCCTCTGGCCAACACCCCAGTATTTACAACAAACATGTAGTTCTTCAGAATTCTGATTTTCAGAAAAGTTTAAGAGTCAGGCATCCAGTTCCTGTTGATTTCCACAGGAAGGTGAACGAATTCACTCTCCTAAGAAAGCTGCAACCCAAAATCCAACCCAAATCCACTCTCAAAAGCAAATGAAATCAAATTTGAAGTTTAACTTCTAAATGAATGAAATGTGAAAGGCAGTTTTCACTAACAACAGAACACTATAGGACCCTGAAGATCTGACAAATAAATAAATAAATATAATGCTGAGGCTAGTCTCTTTTGCCAGAAGCCTCTTTAGAATATTCTCCCCCTTTTCAGATCACAGGAGGACCCTAGAATTGAAAAGACAGTCCTTTTCCCTCATAGGACTTCCTCAAGTCCTCAGAAGAGAAATAAAAAGGATGAACAGTTCTGAGGCATTCCAAGTTGCCCACTGCCTGTGTTGGTCACAACCTAGGTCTATGACTCCATTCCCCTTCCTCCATTTGCCCAAAGAAATGAAAGAAAGAGAAGAGAGACAAAAAAATATTTGAGAAAATGTCAGTGGGTTTGCCAATAAAGCTGGACAATGAAATGAAAGTTACATGGTATGCAGAAGCTGACTTCAGACTCAAGACTTCTTGTTTTGCCTTGCTTAACTAAAGATTCTGTGAAGGGGGATCTAAGGGCACCCCGAGCACCTGGCAGGACCAGAGCTGGCATGACAAGGAATTCCTCTAGAAGAATGCCTTGGCTCAATCAGCAAAATACGATCAGGCTCCTAAAGTTGATCACTGTGAGAAGAAATGGTCTTCAGAGCCAAGCAGTTAGAATCAGATTTTCCTCTTTCTAAGTGACACATGGAAACAGACACCCCACCCCACCCCTGACGCAGAAACAGCATCACTCACAATTCTTCTTTAGCCCTCAATGCGAGGTGAAAAGGCTTTGGGCTGCCTTCTCACAGGTTAGCCATAACTGTAAGAAGAGTGGATTTGTGGAGACTGGAGGAGTCCAAGAGCAAGCTTGGGAGCTGAATGTACTGACAGCACTAAAAGCCCTGAGAGTAGGTTTAGTGACTGAATGACTAAAAGAAAGTGCTGCACTTCTTCAACATGGTTTCTTCTAACTGACAAGTGGTGGAAAAAAAAAATAATCCACTTCAGACCTCAGGCATTCCAGTGAGCTGCATCCCTTATCTAAATGGGCATAAGTAGAGCGAACACAAAATCATAAGCAAGTGATAACACCGAGCTGCAACAGGCAGAAATTTGGATCTTTCAAGCTGCAGCACCCTGCTGCATGAATAGCTTTTCTTACAAGGAGATCGAGCATAAAAAGCATTTTCAGCTAAGTTTGAAAGAATGAGCAGGAATGTATGTAAAGGTACTGAGCTGAGTCCCTAAAGGTCAGAGTTTTGTTCTAGCTCTGCCACTAGACTTCCTTGGGATGCTGACTCCCACCTTGGAATGATATTTCCGTCTCTGACAGGGTGCAATGGAGATGCCATGACCCTACATTATCATGACTTAAAGCTGCCAAAGCAGACTATCTCCTAATAAAAGTGAACATGAAAAAGCTGAATATGATAGTGCAGCTCAGCACTCTTTGATGCGCATGCTGATTTAGGAACATGAAAATAAATTAAGTTCTCTACTGCTCTGTATTTTCCTCAGATACTGACTGGAAAATATTACCTGCTGTATGATTTCGCAGAGGTTTGGAAAGATAGACCTTGACCATGCACCTGCTGCTTCAGTTCTAGTGGTAATTTGCATTTTATGTAACAAGGAATGCCCCTTCCCCAGTGGATGGCCATCTTCTTGACACTTTAATATTTTACAAACTGCAATGCCCACTGACATTAATCCAGTATTGTCAGTTCCCCATAAAATGAGGTGCTGCATTTGGCCCTTTATCACTAACAGACTGTACATAAGATGTTAGAATCTTTCTATAGCAGTAAAATGCCATTTCATGGGCACACTTACCAGATGAATAAGAACCATCATTTTTTTTCCCACTTTTGATGCAAATTTGCCATTCTCTTTCCTGCATTAACAGGTGTTATTAGTGATGCCTGACAACTTTCTCATCAGATGTTTCTGTCCCACAGCAAATACGTTAATACAGTTTTGAAATTTTAAATACAGACAAAATATTGATATTAGAGAGAGAATGGACACCTGCATTAAGGAAAGACTACTTCAGTGCTGAGAGCATAGGTGGTGTGATAAAACAGAGTTACATGACAGCTCCCATCAGCTGAGTCAGGGGCACTCAGTGAGTACATCTCTAGTGCTGCAAGGAGAGTAGCTCCAGCCAGGACCTAATTTCAGTCTGTAGACAAACAGTTGTGTCTGCCTAGCATGGCACAGTACAAAGCTCATGAGACCACACTGTTTGCAAAACTGGACTTTGTGTCTCCACATGGCTCTGCCTCATACAGCATAATGAACTGTGGTTACACCCAAGATGTCTCTGTTTTCCACTTTAGTATGGGCATATTTTTGGCATTTTTGAGACCACTTGTTTACTTTGGCAGACAACAGAAGTAGTTTCACAGCAATAAAGCAGAGAAAGATGATTTTTCTGATTTGTCTTCACTTTCTAATAATGCTTCTGAAGTTGCATTAAATTTGCATGAAATTCTTGATTCAACAGCAAATTCAACCACATTTCTGTACAAATGACAGGGACAATGAAGCCATCACACTTCAAGCATAGCCATATAACAGTCTTTAACCATTACCTTAAGGCTTGTGACAGTGGTCTCAACCTTCTCTTCGAATGACTTGAAAGTTGGAGAATTCCTAAGAGAAGAAGAAAGTTGAAGCAAGTCAGTTGCAAACTTAAGGAGGTAATGTCACAATTTCATCAATTTTCACCAAGCAACAATGGACTAAATGAAGAATGGCTGGCAGCACAGGTCTGTAGACTGATAGGTTATAAACAATTGCAAAAGCAAAACCTGCCTTGTAATTGAGACCAAGCAGTGACTGCCCTTCCTATCCTCTGATAAATTTATTATGTTCTCAGAAGGAAGAACCAGTGAACAGCGGCCTAAATCCTACATTTCTATAGTTTTATCCACTTGTGGTTTTGCCATAGTGCAATTAACAATTTTTTTCATTTGATGAGTAAGTTTATAATTAATATGATTAAAAAGACAGTTGTTCAAACTTTAACATTGCAGAGGCTATGATGAAGGAGATTAAAACTACATAGGAAGTGGGTCCCAAATGCCTTTGAGGAATCTTGCCTGTGCCTATGATTTTGTGACCTAGGTCTAACCTGTTGTTTTCAAAGATCTTAGGGAGACTGTGTTCCTAGTGTGTCTGTCTAACAAAGCTAAGCATTGCTTAGCTTTCACTTCCCATAGAAAAGAACACAGCTCTGGTTGTGGGAGAACTGTGAGCTGAACATATCTTAAAAAGAGCAACAGCTGTGATTTTCCTTCTTAAAGCATGTGGCATACCTGGTTTGCTAGCTTGCTTTACAACCTCATTCTTTTCTCCATGACTTGAAACATAGCTTCTCTCTAATTTTAAATGCATGCAACCGTTTTTGCATTTCTTCCTGCAGACAGAACACACTGACCACAACTATTATCTATCTCTTAATATTATGAACATAACATATATACTGTCCTAATGTTCTCAATTACAGTGCGCTTTGTGCTTCATGATTAGTGAATAGTCTGCACCTCAGAAACTGCTGTCCTGCAGGCTTCCTCTTATACTTTCTTCACCACACAACACAAAACGATGCCAGGAACTACCTTTCCCTGTCAGGTGCCCATCCATACACTTTTGCCATCCACGGGGAATGGCAAACATACGCAGCAGCCTGTGGTTTACTCTGCAAAATGATGAAGCCAATGGCTGCTAAAACTTGCATGTTCCTGTTTACATGCACTGGGAACTTACCAAGAGCATGACAGTGACCTCTATTTCTGCAAGCACGTTTACATCATATCCCTCATCAGATTAGAGTTAAATTGGCTCTAATTTAAGGACAGGGCAAGCAGAAGCCAGTTGGAAAAATAATGCCTATTTACTCTTGGTTTCTGTTAAAGGGTCAAAGGGTCTCTGTTGAAGGGTCAAAAGGACCCTTTGAGAAATTGTTTTATGATTTCTGTTTGACCCATGGGTCACTCTGGTGAGTGTTTGCCTTAAACTATTCACCTGCTGAAGTTGAATGAATTGGCATCCATTGCGTGGTTAAGAGGTTTGTTTGCCCCATACGCTTGGCAGGGAGCCGAAATACTAATATATTTAGAGACTGGGAGGGTAAAAAGGAAGCTGGATCCTAATTTTATTGAAAACAGTAAGAGCTTTACTTGAAGAGACATTGATATTTGGCGACAGTCAAGTAAAGCATGATTATAGCCATTAAAATATGAAAGCACTCATAAAATCCCTGCATAGGAGCATGATCCAAAGCTGCTGGAGTGGAAAACATTGCTGACATTAATGGGCTTTGGATGATGTTCTAGAGACAGCAAAACAACTGAATTTCAGGTGCAGTAATACAAATCTGATAACACTCAACTACCCAAATACATCTCAGAAGTGCTCCATTTATCATTTATTCAAAAAGATCAAATAAGAGGTTAAGCAGTTAATACAATTAAAAAGGAAAAAAAAAAAAAAAAAGAAAGCCACAGATGGCCAGTCCTACAGACCTTATCTATGTGAATAACCTTAATTGACTGAAGTCATCTGACTAAAAAACTGCATGACTAGGATCAAGGTATGCAATTCCCCCTCATTACAATGCTGAACATCAACATAGCAAGTACAATATGGGTAGCGTATTACCTCATTGCAGGCATGCTTATGGAATGGCGAATAGAGTAACTGTGGGATGAAAGCAAAAGATAAGGAAAAAAAGTTGTAAAATCCAGTTTGCAAAACGATCACAACATACTGTTTTTATTATTTGAATATATCTATTTTTAAAGTTCACATAAAAGTACTGGTACTCCACTCTCGAGGGCAACAGCTTGTCAAACTTACCTGTGAATTCCAGCTCACATTCAGCACTGAAGATCTTGCCACCACACTCTCATGTCAACTAAACTGCAGTTGCATAGGGCTCAAAGAACAATGAAGTTCCCGGCAATGTCCATTTAAAGGACACAGAACCAACCCCGCCATCTAACACAGACGTTCATGATATGACAGAGGAACGGAAAGCTACCTTCATGTTCCTCGGTCACAGACAATAAGCTTTGTGCTTGGTGAATGCAGCACGCCTCAGGTCTATGAACCTGATCAGAGCTGGCTGGAAGCAGTAGGTAGGCAGGCAGCTGCCTGCCTCTGTTGCATGTACAATGCATATAAATGGACTGCACTAGCCACCAGTTTGTATAGCCTAACACAAGAGGTTTCTTCAACAGAAAAGAAAGCCACTCAGCTGTAGAAGTTTCCTATCTCTTCTGGGATCACCAAGCATAGAAAGCACTGTTCTCCAAAGCTCTCGTCCACCTTTCCTTGCCACACTCTCTTCTTCCCTCCTCAGGCTTCCCAGCAGTGTGTGTATCAGGATGTTGGAAGGCAGATGATGGAGTCTCTACAACAACATTCAAAAAATCTCCTTATCCTCTTCTGCACCTCTACCCCTGCAGCTGGCTTCTCATCCTAACCTCTTGACTTAACTAGCCACATTCTTCTACCTGAGCCACCAAAGTCAAATCCGCTGTCCTAATTTCACTACTGCTGGGAAGTCTGTTCTGAATAATCTTTATCTGAAGTACAAGAACTCTCCATAACTACATTTACAACTGAACATTATGAGTAAGTTGCACCCTACAAGAGTACAAGAGTGCTGTTTCCAAAATTTACGTGTGGCTACTTTCAGTGTTGAGTGACAGCCGCAGCTTGGTCTGATTGGAGCTGTTGCTGTCCCTTAAGAGCATTAAGGGACAGCAACATTTGGCTGCAATTAAGCAATGCATGATCATAACATTAAAAAATGGAGAGCTCTCATATAAACAGCACGTGCTTGTTCTAAATTATACAAATTCAGAGAGGCACTGTGTTGATAAATACACAACAACTTTTTTTTTTTCCAGATTCAAGGTGGGGGGAGCTATTTGGCAAGAAGGTGGGGCAGTGAGATGTATACAAACCATTTTTTGTTGTGTGCATTTCAAGCTTTTGCTAAACTCAGATGGACAGAAACTGACACCAGATAACACAAAGTTTTCACGTTCAATTTTTCACATCACATTTAAGACTTATGAAAGACTAGCCCAAACATTTCATGAGTGCAGATCTTTAACAATTCTAGTTAATTGAAACAAGCATGCTTGTCATGTTAGTCTGGTAACACATGATGAACAGGCAGAAAATAAGAGTTTGGAAGTATTTCAGCATAGACTGCTCCTCTTCTAGCAGCAAAACATTTCAAATACGAAGCTCTGAATAAGATTACATTGTGCCAAATTAAATTTGCACAGCTGAGAGATGGCATGTGACAGACGATCTGAATACTAAGTGAATATTTTACTAAGTTCATCTTTTAATTTCCTTAAAAAGGTGAGGATGCAAGTTGTAAGAACAGTGACAATACATACAATGTTTTAATGGAAACTTATAATACTAAGCTTTTTTAAAGACATCCCTGTCTGTGATGGTGAAAGATTTCAGAGGCTCAGTGCAGCTGCAGAGGACAGAGATCTTTCATGACAAAAACTGCCAGATACTACATTTTGGCTTCATGTCAGAGTGAGATAGTAAGGTCAATCTATATACCACATTTTGAAGTTTTCTCAGTGAAGTAAAAGCCCTCATTAGGATGACACTTAGCTGAAGAGCGAAGTTTTTCTCAAACTGCCCCATGCACTGGCAGTACTACCAGGCCAGATGGACTGCAGGGACTGAGGGCTGTTCAGCCTCTCTGCTGGGTGTACTGACGTAAAGCCAAACTGCGTATAGAATCTCTCAGCATCCATAATTCATCATATGGTGAACTGCTTTACAGCATCGGTATAGTCAAGCTCCAAAAAATACAAATACCTTCTTTTTTTAATTAGGTTAAGAATCAGTCTTACCACTGGAAATTTCCCCAGGGGTAAAGACTTTTAAGCAGTCAGCATGTAGGCTTCATGACTAATATAATTTTGCTTTATTGATGAGGTGGTAATTTTTTCTTTTAAATGAATTTTTATAAAACTGTGCTGGCTGAATAGAAGTTTTGTGGTGTGCAGAGTTCCAACCTTTGACAGAAAATGACGGTTAGGAGTACGGTATTACATATAAGCAGGTTTCCCCAAGAGCATCTTTTGAACGCATTCATTATTTGAATTTGAGACTAATCTACTCAAGAGCAAGGCAAACATACTCTAGCCACTTTGCCCAGTCCTTTCCTCATTGTACTCACCATGCTGTAAAAATGAGGCATTACACTTAGTAGTGTACCAAATGCTTTTATCATACATAACTAAGTTGAAAGGAGAGAGTTTACTGTGTTACATTTCATAAAACACATCCTGTTAAATACAGAGGCAGTTTTTGAGGACAATAATGTGTCTTACCTAATTGAATGCGATCTTTGGTGGATGCACAAGAAAAGAAAAGCAAGAGTTAGAAGTATTATGAAAATGCAACAAAAATTTACATATGTATCTGTAGTATGCCAAACTGCCCAAGGAAAAAAAAGAAAATCATTTGCATTCAAATCTTGTTGCTGGAAATCACACTAGGCCGTAGATCAGTTCAGATTCCTTCAAGGCAAGATTTTTCACACACTCCTTCACTACACACAGTTGTATACTCTCTGCTCAGCAATGAATGGAAGTTCTGTCTGCTAAACCATGTATCCTCTTCATTAGATCAGATTTAATCAACGTTAGCCAGTTTCCCTCCCAAAGTCCTACCTTACCCTCATTAAGGAGGAAGTACAGGCTAACTGGAAATTTACATGTACATCAGTGAATGTTTTCCTCACTCCTCCCTCTACATTTTTTAATCATCTGAGTTGAGATAGATATGGCAAAAAATAAAAAGCTTTTTAATTCCTAAAATTGCATTTTCTAAAATCTTCCTTGTTTAAATTAATACTTGAAACACTCTGACACTGTTTTCCAGCTCACAAAAAAACTTAATGAAGGTAGCAGCACTGGGACAGTCACACTGATATGCAATATTTAAAGGATGTCACTAAGGTGCCGAAGTCACAAAATGAGGCAGACAGCCTCTCCTTCATCAGTGTATTATTGATGTAGCCTTAATTAATGCCCACTTCAAGGCAACACCTGCCTCACGCAGTGAGCCAGATAGGTGGCACACGCTTAATGAACATCTCTCCAATAGTTATTCCTCACATCCTTTTCCAGTGTGTGGTGTGATGCATTATTTACTGCACACTACTCACACTGTGCTCTGAAGAAAAGCAAGGATTTATTCACGGTTATTTACAGGGCTCATCACCATGTATACATGCACTTCTCATACACATATGGATTTAACTCCACAACACGTTTCTGCTTTGAGCAGCTTCAGCAGTATTGTTACCAGTCATAACCTCCTTCTACTACCTGCTGCCTCCCAGTACCAGCCACCCCCTGCTCCATGCTAACACAGATATCTGCACAGCCAGGTGATAAGGGAATCTGTATTACTGCAGAGCTCTAAAAATCAGCTTGACTGGAGGGGCAAGTGACAGTAAAAATGAGAGAAAACAGCTGTTTCACCTGTCACCAAAAGAAATGCTTATGAAATTATATTTTCAAATAAGATAATATCAACATCTCCTTTAGAGGGGATATTAAGAGACACTGAGGTTTAAGGATGATAGCTTGGTGTACGACAGCTACATTATTTCAGGGAATTTAGCTCTCAGTGACTTCAGCAACGGTTCTTGAGTGTCCAGAACACCCCTAGGTGATGGAAATGCACAAAGAGAATGCACAGCAAGCATCCGCTCCTACAGCACTAACAGGTTAATGATTCCTGAGCCATCTCCAACAGATATTGGCCTAACCTGCTTCTAAAAACATCCAATGAGAGAGAGTTCCCAGCCTTCAGAAGTAACCTGTGCCACCGTCCAGTTTCATAGCTGAATGCTTTCCTGAACTTGCACATAAAATTTACTACATTACTACATTCTCCCTCTTCGTTCTTTATTCAGTCCCATTTTTCTATGTTCACATACTGTCACTGGCTGTATTTTCTGAAGCTCTGAGTATCACTGTGATATTTCTCCACATTTCTTCCAGATCATGTGCATACCCTGAACTGCCCTGAACACTACAGTTGAGACCTTATCTCAACTGAGCAGAGCAAAGCAGTCCTCCCCCAGATCTTATAGGCAACACTACTGTGGAAGTTGGAATTAAGTTTGTAGTAGCAGAAGTAGCATGACAACATTGAATTGTGCTACATTTGTGAGCCACTAGCCTAGCACCTACTAGGCCCATATCTGCAGAGCTACCGCCCAGCTGGCTGGTCTGTACATCTCCATGTTTGATTTTTTTGCCCTCTGTCAATACAGCACCTTACTTTCCTTCATCAGTTTTTATTTCAGCATTTCATTTTGAATTCTACTCCCGCTGTCTGAAGTTGCCTGCATTCCCTCCCACTGCAGTCATCTTGGGGTTAAGTACATACACGATGCCATCACCTAAACTAGGTAGTAAAGTGATGAAGAGCAACGGACTCATGTCAGATGCCTGCAAAATCCTGTATTATGATGAGACCTATTCCCTGAATGTAATTTTCCGTTCCCTATGCCCTCTTCCTGCTAAAACAGTAACACTATCCTGTGCCTCCACTCCATCCTCTACTACAGGTGGTGCCAGTTCAAAATAATCTTCTTGACAAACCCTTTTTTGTGTATGTCATTGTGTTATCTTCTAGATGCTTAGAAGGCAACAGGTTAATGCTTTCCTCCAGTATCTGGTTTACATTTCCCAGAACTTCCCTTGTCCCTTTCCTGAGGGATGAACTTTGCTTTCCTCCACCCCTCTGGGACCTCCTGTGCTTTCCCTGCTGGCTCCAGTCTCCTCTGAGAGGCACATTCATCTGCCTCATTCACACCACCAAGCTCTCCCTGCCTGCCCTCTGTCTCTTTCCACACATGCCTTTCAGCTCCTGGCAGAACTGAGGAATTATATTACCTTCACTCATTTTCAGAGTTTGCTTATCCCAGACAATGAATTTGAAAGAGGTCTGCGTGATCATGTAATTAAAGAGAATGTATGGGACAACTGAATGAAGGATGTATAAGCAGTATAGCTGCTGACATCCTAATTTGCATGCATACCTTTGTTAGCTTAATCTTTAAATGCATTTACTTGGATAGTAATGTAAGTGGTAGTGTACACATAGTAGTAATGTATGTGGTTTCCTTACTTTGTAGTTTCATTATTTATTTTTTCTTCTTTAAAACAAACAAAAAAAAAACACAGGAATTCTCCCACTTGGTATGACGACTTGTTTCTAGATAGGCCATAAGCAGATCTGAAACTCTTGGATCTGCACAGACAGCTGTGGAGCAGTCCATTAGTATTGCAGGGCAAGATCCCAAGTTCACCATTATGTAAAGGAGCTGGGGATAAAGACCCTCAGCCACATGTCGTATCTGCTCAATATGGCAAAAGACATGCTGAAATGTAATAACATGTTGAAATGTGTAACTTCTGCTTCTTAGAGATCTAGCTCCACATTACTACCCTGCGAGTGACCTGGGACTCCTCTCTTCTTGTTTGCCTTCCTTCTCCATGTCAGAAAACGTTGAGATGATAAGAGCTGGGAGTAGAAGGCAAGAAAAAAAAAAAAAATGGCATCAGGATGACTGTAAGCTCTTTCAAAACCATCACCACCCCAGCAGGGGTAAAGGCCAAAAACACCAGACCTCCCAACATATGGGGAATTATGATGATCATCTGGATTTCAGAAAGCAGTTTCAAGTATCCATTCTGAACAGAAGCAGAACAGGGATTTGCATCTGGATGCCACTGGTGAGCATCAGCCTTAATGTCTAAACAACAGAATTAAGCCAGAGTCTGATGTGTGTTTAAACCAGCATTTAGGGAAGGGACCATGATAATCCTTATGCATGAGATAAAAATATATGGATTAGCAACAAGGCAAACAATGAAACAAAGGACACATGCCTCCTTACAGCTTATTCCTCCAACCATGGCAAGGGCTGGAGTGGGAGAGGAGTAGAATTTAAACACAGCCATTTATGTGGTAACATTTACAGTGTGACCCGTCGCAGAACTGTTCCTGCTCCAAGATCTTACACCAGTTTCATTACTGGGGTAAACATACAAAGTATTACTCCAGATTTAGGGTTTTCAGCAGATGTAGAATGCCCAATTCATGCCATGCTTTATGTAACTAGGGGACACTGGCTACACCACCTGCTTCTTCATTGCCATGTGCCAAGAAAACTCTCCTACCCGAAAACAGCATGCTTCCACAAAAAATGGCAGTGCTAGTAAGTTTGTATCTTCCTGAAAAATGTTTGAAGATACTCATTTTGATCAAAGAAAGCTACTAGAAACAAGCTTCTCAATTAATTGAAACGTTTATGGACTTAGCTTCTACTTAGAGCCCTTGGCTAAAGGGTTAATGGGTTAAATACCACCCATCTGCTTTCCATGTGCGAATGAGAAGCGTGATCACCATCGGGACAGGGGCTGGCACTGATACATAGGTGAAAGAAAGCAGCCATTAATTAAGGGAAATATTAAAGGGAAGATGTCATTTATTACAGTGAAGACATTTCTGCCTTGGAAGAAATCTCACATGCTATGCAAAGCACGACTGATATGACCTGAGAAGTACTAAATTGTTAGTCATCCTTCCCTCCACCATCAAAAACTAGGTATTTGCACACCAACTCTTCAATCACTGCTGTAGGATCCAAAGCGATGAAGCAGTATGATGACCTGTTCACTGAGCACTGGCCTTGTTTTTCTTATATGAGGAAGTGTTAGAAAGAGCAGAAGAAACAACAGAATAGATGTATGCCACATGCTGCACAAATTTCTCATCATGAATTTCTCAAAAATACACAATACAACTGTAAAAGGGAAGGCGGTAAGAATAAGCAAAGGCATAAAAAAGAATCGTGAAAACAAATCATGCAGCTGGAATCTCAGCCTGGAAAGAGGGAACTGAACAACAGGATAAAATCTCAGGAAATAGCAAATGACATTGAAGGACAGCAGTAGGACTACATTCAGTATTTCTTATAATAGACGAGCCAGAAGGCATCAAAGGAAAAACCAAGTAGATCCAAAATAGGGAATGAATGATCGAATAAACACACCTCACACACCTCTTTATCACATAACTATCTGTTAAGCTGAAGGAAAATGAGGTGTTATGAATGTCAAAAGCTCATGCAAGTCAAATAAATAAATAGTAAATTTATGAAAAACAACCTGTCAAAGACTCTTAAATGAAAGCTTCCACCTCTGTTTCAGTGAATTTTCAACTTGGATTGCTGGATGCCAAACAAATGTACCAGGAAAATGTAATTGCATGCCATTTTACTCTTATAACCTTTCCTATGCATATACTATCAATATATATCTAGCTTCATTAAGTCAAAAAGTTCTTAGCTTATGTTCATAAGCTGGTTGTAAGTCACTCACTAGATTTCTGTTTTAAACTGTAATGTGGAAAAAGACACTGTAAAGCAGACCATACCATGATGAAGTTTTTCCTTTTTTCACCTGCACCTAGAAAAACAGCAATAATTCTGCAGAGGGTGTATTAACTGTATGTAAAAGGCAGATACAACTCTAAAGATTTCTGAAGATTCAAATTAAAAATGAGAGTGGTAAAAAATCCATTTGCATTAAAAAACAAGAAAGTATTTGAAATACTATGAAATGAATTCACACAGTGAAAATTACCAAAAAGTGAATATATACCATTATTGTTAATAAATGAGACCCTAATTCTGCAGCTCGGACAGTATATTGTAGTTATTCAAGTTCATTTATTTCATCACAAAAAATAAACTCCCTGAAACACCTGAGAAGCAATTCTATAATGCTGCTATTAAGCTGAAAACATAAGTGGTGATTTGCTGAGTAAAATTTATTCATTTATGCTTCCATTTTGAGGAATTTTAAGTTGAACGCTTTTAAAGGTACACCAACATATACAGCCCAGCATTTAAGTTGTACTTAAATGGGAATTATTACCCTCAATTCCTGTGATTTTCATTTATTTATTTTTTTAATGCAACACAACCACAGAATAAAATTTGCCTCCTATTTTAGGAGGCCTGGACTACCAGAGTGAATGAAGCTCAAGCGCAATAGTCAAATACCTTTCAGATAAGTAAAACATTAAAAGTTGAAAACACCTAGAAACAAATATATGGAAAGTATGCAGATAGTGGGAAACAGATAAAATAAAAGAGAAAAAAATAAAGAAAAAGAAAAGACAAGGGAGTAAGAATTTGCTAACTAATAAAGCCTGCCTTCAGAATGTGGTACTACTTTTGTTTTATCTTTTGTACACTTGAAAGAGATGATATAAAATAGTTTGAAATGTTTTTTCTTTTTAAAATTATCTTTCCAGGAACAGCTCCAAGGCAAGCTTGTTTTCTTCAGATGATCTTTGTCTCCAGAATCCATGTATGAATAAAACTGGGTTAATAAAGATCTAACTGCAGTATTTGGTCCCATTTTATTGGTATATTTCCTTGAGCTTGCAAAGCTGTTCCAAAAAGATTTTTTATTTATTTAAAAATAGGACTCAATTAAAATTACATCTTCATTCATCATTTTCCCCTTTTTTGGTTCAAAACTATTAATGTTATAAAATACTTCAATTACCAACTATTTGAAAGCTTAGAACACTAATGTAGGTGGAAAAGAAAGGCTGAGGAGAAAAAACATAACAATTCTGTCAAAGAAAGAACAGAGAAGCAGCAGATCCTTGTACCTCATATCTCCGAACTTCTTGCTTATGGCAGTTCCTACATTGCTGATAGCTGCTGTTGCTTTATGTCCTGCATGGCTCAGGGTCTCATGTGTTTTCTTGTAACTAGAAACAAAAACGAAGAACAGAAATAATGGTAAGTTTAAAAAAGAGAGACTAGAATCCCCTGCAATTATTTTTCCTTATTTCTGCATCTTAAGGTCCCACCCATCAAAACTTTAAGAAAAACAGTAACCGTAACACAAATCAAATTACAAAGATGCCCACTTCTGCACAGCTTTGTAAGTGCAGTTTAATCCTAATGCGAGCAAAGCACTCTTCAGAACAATCCTTCACTGTCTGTCCCCCTTGAAGATAACATCTTCCAAGAGGGTAAGCGCAAACTGTTAAAAGCAGAATGGCATGATTTGTTGAATACTCGTTTGATACAATTTCTGTAAATTTACATCAAATAAGCATTCTGTCAGCAGACACTGACTTTCTGGCACAACCTGTGGTCTAAAGCACAGAAAGAATCAGCTAAGATACGTGCGCTTCCATGCATACATACAAATTAGATACATTTCAAAGATGCACTTCAAAATTATTTATTGGTATTTCAAATTAGACAACATCGATAAAAACTGTTTCCATATGCTACAACTCGACCTTTTTATTTTTAAAATATAAAGGAAGAAGGTTTTAGGAAAGAAAAAAAAGATGAAAACAATCTAGACAGTGAATGAATATTCTAAATAGCATCGATCACTGATCCCTTTTTGACGTTATTCATTTCATGTGTAGCATACACATTCAAACACAGAATCATCTTAATTTACTGATTTGGACTATATGCTCTGATCACACAGATCCTTCAGTATAGTTAAGTTATGTTCTCAGAGTAATCAATAAGCTTTTCTGTACAGATGCTTTTTTTTTTTTTGCTCAATAAACTAACTCTGAACATGTCAGAGACCTCCTTCCAAGGAAATCATCTGGCACTGGGAGCAGTGACGCAGACAAGTTCATAATTAGAAGTACTGGCCTAGTAAGAGAAGGAGAGCATATTACAATCAGCCTTGTATCCTGTGGTGCGCCTTGGCAGACAAGGACTGCAGAAACGATCATGAAAAATTCAGAAGTACAACTCCTTTGGTCCTATTTCTCCTTTGAACAAGTTCTGTAAGATTGCAAATGTGTACCAAAATACACCAGAGATTAATACAAAAATCCCAGTGCCTAATTCTTGTAACAGTAACAGAGTATTTTCTTCTAACTTTTAGATATATGAATGCAATATAACTTGGTAGAGATAAGAGGAGAAATAAGAAAAGATTAACATTTGCAATTGGGCACATCAGATTTTATGTCAGGTCCTTTTAGCCCTGGTAGTACCTACAGCTGGAAGTCTGCCGATGAGGCCTCTGCTGTACAAACCATGGGCTAGAAGCAGATGCCAGGTAATGCCTTACTCTCTCAGACAGAATTCTATGAACAATTTTTTTCCTCAGCACAAATACATTGATTTTATGATCCTAACCCCCAAAATACCTTGAAGACTGCCTAACAAGTTCTAAAACTGCCAAGCAAAATGTGTCAGTCTGTGAGGGTGTTCTTCTCTGTCTCCACTGACTAGGATGGCAGTTTAAAGGAGGCAGCTGAGGGTACCAGATCTCCAGAAACCTGGAGTTGGTTGGATGACTTGAATTAATCTCAACCACTAATGCTAAATGGCAAGAAAGGCTAAAACACTGCAAAAGTAACAGAGGGAGCACAAAGTGTAATTAGAAAGGAAGGAGCGCTGGTTATGCCCATTTTCTGTCTTTTTCAACTGCAGAGCACAGACAAGACCTAAGAGATGTTTTTTACTGGGTGTCTTTTCTCCTCTGCCCTGCCATTTATCACAGGACAAAGCAAGGTTGCAATGCTCTTATTTCACTGAGGCCTCATTCTCTAGCTTGACTAGTTAAATCTCTGTCCTTTTTCTTGCTGTCATTGGACACACTCTCATCTCAGAGAGTGCAATGAGACCCTAAAATAGATGTTGATGATACCTCACTCGAACTACAAACATGAGTGTTGCCTATGAGAATAATAATAATAAAAAAAAACCAACAAAAACAAACAAAAAAACCTTTCCATTACCTGTTAGCTTATACATGCATATGGGCATTTGTTAAAATGCCCACGTTATTGCTTACACGTCTTTAGACATCTTCCTAAAGAAGAATTTTCCAAGTCTATTCAGCACAATTCTGTTGATGACAAAAATGAAGGCCAAAATTTGACTTCCAGGTCTGAAAGGTCCTTGGTAGCATGGCAAAGCACGTTTCATCTACACTCCATCCAGTCTGGTCACAACACCTGTAACCATACTCACCTAGCCTTATCACAGACTTCAGGATGACAGTTGGCTCAGCTAGTTCTACGAGAAGACAGGCAAGAGGGAGCATGGATCTTTCTGCAAATTACTGTGTTGCTATTCAGTTCAAATTTTAAGTCCGTTAAGATTAAGAAATGTTCAGTCCAAATCTTAATCATCAGACAATTTTTTATTAAGTTGAACTCTTACCCTAAGTTGCATTTGCAGAAGTAGATCCACTCCCAACACTTCCCTTCCCCTGCCACCTCCCCAGCCTTCTATGGGGGGCTCAGAGTCAGAAATCAGAAAACACCACAGGGATGCTCTGAGAACTGGGACCATAATAAGGATTAGAATATTGTCAAGATCAAAGTGTCTCATTAGCCCATTAGCCATACAAAAGTATATGCAAATTTCCACATATATATATATATATATATGTTTAATGAAGTTGATAATCATGTAAAAATTTATATAGGAACAAACACTATTTAAGTAGAGGCTGCTTGTACATAGTGAAGTATTTTGCAGCCTTCATTCTGAGTTTTTGTTGTTGTTCAATAAACTTCATAGTTCATTTTATGCAACGGCATGCTTAGCTTTATGAGACGGTATCTCCATGTCCTGCCTTTGTGCTGCAGGTTCTTCACACCACATAAAACCATTAAGAGAATAGTCTCAAATGTCCCCACACAACAGACAGACATCACTTTAACTGGGAAACAGTGGATCCCCTTACGTGGTTCTGAACATTACTTTGGTCAGAATACACCTTCTGGGAATTGGCTGAAATGACTCTGATTTGTGTTTTCCCTGTAAAACCCCTAAATGCAATGTCCTCCCCAGTATTTTTACCAGCAAGAAAGACTGGGAGACTGCATTTATGTTTCTAATACTTTTGATGTTACACAACAGCGTAAATCCAGATAAGACTGTTATGCAACTGGTCTTTTTTCAGCATCAACTTGCAAAAATGACCTTTGACATGCCTCCCTCCACCAGCAATGCTGAAGAACAGCTTTAAAGAACAAAATGAACAAAGGTAAAAATGCTGTGCAACTTGTAATGCCTGCCAGCAGAGACAAGAAATAACTAGCATCTTGGTAGACCTTGCAGATAACTAGCTTAAAAATCAACACGCCATCCATGCCTCTCCACCATTACTCTTATTACTATGTCTTCTTCATAAATTAATGACCTTTCCAGAGTACACTGCCTCACTACATTTAGTTATACTCCATATTGACATATAGCACAGCATTTTGGTTCAGATATTTTTATTATAATTGTACTGTATTTACAGCATTCATTCAATACCCTTATTACCTCCCTGTTACCAGTGACCTCCAACATATCCTTTCTGACCTCTGGGAACCTTGTCAATGTCAAAATAACATTAATAATCTGAGCCAGCAATTCTCATATTTGCAGGTAACACACAGCAGTTTGTAGTTTTAACACACTGAACAGCTTACATAATTTTCAGAAGCATCTAAGTGTAGAAATTAAGTTTGCTATTCCAGTTAAGAGCTACTGAAATTCATTCCTGGGAAAAAAGTGTTGTAAGAATGTCTTTTCTCAAGGCCTCCTGCCAACACTAACTGCTCTGATGTGCCAAGTGATGTACAATACCTTCAGATTCTCATCCTTTTGGCACCCGTTAGTGGCAAACATTAGGCAAGTACTGATCACTGAGCTCATCAGGACAGGCGAAAGCATCTCAATAGTTAGCCATTGGCTAAAATAAGGTTTGTGACCCTGAACCACAATGCAAAAAGGCTCCAGCAGGAATTGGAACTCCATGAATTTAGGGCACAGAAGTTCCAGAAATACCACCAGTGTGGTGCATTTTACACAAATACATCATCAGGGTCCATTCCTTTCTTTCTAACAGTCATACAATGTCACCATCATGGTTGTGAGTTTTAAAGCATTATGCCAGATGCCCAGTAGCATTAGTAAAAGCAGAAACAGGCTAACTTGGTACAAAAGACTCTTGATTTAGGCAGTTAGAGTAGGAATGTCTGCTCTGTTTTTGTGGCATCTAAACATATTCCATAGCACAGGAAAATTAGTTATAGTGACTAACAAGGATCCAGGTTCATGCTCTTCATTTAGCACTTCCTAATACCTACAGTGTATTTGGTAGACAAAAAAAGGTTTAAACAGATATTGTATATGTGAATTGCTGGCACAACTGTAAAATTGTAAATCAAACTCATTGTCATTTCAAATATTAGCTTTTTCAGATGACTTTCAAGTAAAAAAAAAATTATCCGTTGACTTTGATTATTTATTTATTTATTTTTTTAAAACAAGGAATTCCTTTTAAGAAATAAAATGTCTATAAAACAGATATTATTATAAGTTATCATAAAATACATTGACATGCCACAGTTATATTCTGACAATATGCTCTCCTCAACACTTTTAAAAGAAGCTTTTAAGAGAACTCACATCTCTAGTATCGTTATGTACACTGTTGACAAAACAGATTTGCAGCATATTTTGACTGCATTTTTACCTGACAGCTTTGTATATAGCATTTAGGTTGTATTATCTTATGACAACCAAGTCTCACTGCCTCATTTTTTACAGCCACTTAAAGCAAATTAAGGAAGATTACTACTTCTTTTCATATTAGCTTTTACGAAATGCTGTTTCATATAAAATACAGCCAAACAACAGACGTATAGAGAGGTCAGGGAACTGGATTTTTAAATGACCAACATCATCTGCAGGATAAGACAGGATAATCATATTGTATGCTATTTGATCTCAGCTCAGCTCAGTACAGAGCTGCCCTTTACATGGCAGAGTTAAATCTAACCTTCTGTCATAAGCACAATACACGGTCTACTGACAGAAGTAGGCTACAAAGATAATATTCGTATTTTGCATGGCAAGCTGCGTATTTGACCTACTACAGTGAATAATAGAGATTTTAAAATCAGCTTCTGTAAAATATGACAACACATACAGCTAATTAGCACATCTTCACTAAGCGTTGTTCTTCTCCATCAATGCTTGCTTGCAAAATTAATCCATTTGTGAAACCCACTTCTGTGATAAAGATTACATTAGATGCAACAAAATGCAAACAATTAACAACAAAACCATATTGTAGAGCAGAGCCTGGTGGCACAAGTCATATCCCATGGAGCTTGTTTCTTTTTACTTTTCAAACTATTAGTCAGCTTAAGAACGATATTTTCTGGAATCAACGTAAAGCATCTAACTCTCTGAGAAACTCTCTACTAGAAAACTCTTTTTTTGCTAATTTTCTGTGAAAGCAAAGCTCAGTATTAATTAAATTATTCTAATGCTCAAATGAAATAAATGCGTATGTGATAACATATACTTAAAACATTCTCTAAGAGCATTCATATTCGCAAATGCACTCTGAAGTGTCTACTTTCTTCAATTTATCACATGAAATTCATTCCAACTTCAAAAACAACAACAGATGTATTTTATAGACATTCTTTCTTTTCCCAGATACGCTGAGAATCAAAACTGTGCTGGCACCTGGTTGAGTGTGTATGCCTAAACCAGTCAAAGGAACTACGCCCCAGGTAGTTCCTCTTGCACAGAGAGAGGAAGGGCAGAGCTGAGGGAACCGACCCTCTGCAGGTCACAGGGGACCTGCCTCAAGCCAGAAATCTGCATGCAGCACAGAAGATTTGGCTGTTCAGCAGGCTGGGGAAGAGTCAGGAAAGATTCCAGGCAACGATGACAAATATTCTGCTCTGTCCTGTACTGTAGTCTTCAAAACCATGGAAAACACTAGGGATACAACGGTAAAAGGCATTACTTGTGTGGTGTAGCATAGAATGAGAGAAAAACAAGCAGTTCTAGTACAGTAAATACTTGGGTAGAAAAGCCATAATATGTTGGTTTAAGCACAGATGAGCTTAGGACATTCCAGGACAAAACTTCACAGTTTATCACACCTTAAATTGCACCAGTAATGCCGTCTGTGGGCTCTGTACTGTAAGCTACATCAAAAAAGAGAAAAAAAAAAAAAAAACACACACAAAAAAACCCTGGAGATTAAATGTATCTCTGCCTCCCTTTTCCTTTCTTCTCATTTTGTTTCTCTTTTTTCTTTTTCTTCTTATTTCTCCATTTTTATTCACTTCCCTTGCTTTATTTTTTCTACCCCTTTTTCCCTTGACCTTCCCTTCCCTTGACCCTGGATATTTTAAATCCTGGTCATTCCAGAGATTCCACTTTACATTTGGGTCTCCTCTTCTTATAGAGAGATATAAAATTTACAGACATCTGCAATACATGCATATACATTTTCTGGGTCAAAACCATAATCAGAGTGGATTTTTCTCTGAGAAGCTAACATTACATTTAATGATCTGTTCCAGATCACCTGAAGTCACTATGGAATTTTCATTAGATGAAGCTTCTGGTGTAAACAAATGGCCATATATTTTTCAGGAATGGGACAATGAGAATAGACTATGTTAACTTCCTGAAGTCCTTTCTTCAACCTTACTTTCCATTATGGCTCCCTTCCAACTTCAAGGCCATAGGTATATGTAGAAAAGTGGCCAAAAAAAGAACATCTTTGAAAAAGGCACGAATATTGAATGGCCTGACCCAAAAGACACCAAAAAACACTGAAAGTTAAAGGCTCCCTTTACTTCCATACAGTTCACACCCACACACAGGTAATGCGCTTGCTAAAGCCAACACGCCTATTTCTTCACTTACACAACCAGTGCATTTACTTGCAAATTTAGAGAAGAAAATGTCAAAAGGTGATTACATATTGCAATGAACAGAAACACCCACATTTCCATTACTACCACTCATAACAAGCATGTGTGTGGGAACACAGTATACCAAGTTCTTAAAAGTCACAGTAGGCCTGTGGCTGCCCACAAATTATAGCCAACTTCCTGAGAAGATTCTGATCCTCTGGCACACATTGCTATATATTTAATGTTATATTAGTGGAGACTCGAAGTACTGTAGATTTCAAGTCCAAAACGCATGCAGTGTAACTATTACTTTCTATTTTCTCATCACCTGGCAGAAATTTGAATTACAAAACACGAGTTCCCACTATTTGTGGAAATCCATACAATTGTCCTCAGGTTCCCTACCAGCAGAACTAAGCTTGCGCATTGAGTTTTCAGTGAGTAGCTGAAGACGAGATCCTTACTCTGTTTCAGTAGGGAAAGGCCAATTTAAAAATAAGAAAAAGGTTCCTCACAGTAAGGGTGATCAAACACTGGAATAAGTTGCCCTGAGAGGCTGTAGAGCCTCCAGCCTTGAATATATTCAGAACTTGACTGGATATAGTCCTGAGCACCCTGTTCTAGTTCACTCTGCTCTGAGAGGGGGAGTTGGACTAAATAATCTCTATACTTTGCCTTTGTAAATATTTAACCTAATTTTGTACAGGATCACAGAACAGTTGAGGTTCGAGGCAGTCATCTTACCTGTATGCACTACACAGTGAAAATCTGAAGTACCGAAGACTAGAAAGCACTGTGAAAGCTTTATTGAAGCACCACCAATAAAAAAAGATTTAGCTAAGTGAACACACTGTATTTAGGTTAGATAAAACCTTTCCTTTGTAGCAGGATGTTAAGTAGAAAAGCTCAATTGTGGTCTCTAAATATCACTGCAAAGATATTTTTAATGACTCCTTAAGCTAAAATAAATAACCTGGAAATCTACCAACATTATCCTGCTTCTAGCATCTAAATAAATGAATTATCTATGTTTAAAACATAAATAAAAACCTGAATTGCTTGAAGTTAACACAATATCCACCCACCTCTATTCACTGAAAACCTGATCTTTAAAAAGGCGTGTGTGGGAAATCATACCAGCTGAGCCTGCTACCTTCCCTAACATGCGTTATACTAAATATCAGTGCATTGATGAATAGCAGAGGAAATGAACAAAGAGCATGAAAAATTTATTATGATTCTGGTCAACATCATAAGTGAATGACTTCCACGTGTATTTCACACAAGATTGAAAAAGGCGGACAACATTACAAACAACGTTTGTAACAAAGATTTTCTTTGTTTTTCTCTAAAGCTGACTAAAAACCCTGGGTCGATACAGAAGAAGCTGCACATTACTTTTGGAAATACAAAGCAAATACAATGTCTTACTAGAAGTGGTTAGGATTGCTTTTGGATACGCCAAAGCATGCATTAATGACAAGGAAACAGACTTTGTGCAGAACTGTATGTTGAGCCTGCCATAATCTTGAATGAAGGACATCAGCCTACTTGACCTCAAGTTGTCTCTCCTTTTCATGAAAACATTTTTTTTCCCCTTTTTTAATCATAACAGAATTCTTTAATGATAATTTCTGACATACATACGTAACACTATGTTAACTTTTAAACTACCTGGCCAACCTTTTAAATTGTAAATGCTTAAAAATAGTCAGGATCTCAAGTTTATATTCAGTTATATTCAGTCATTCCAGGTGGCATCCATCCTTTGAGTTAGGTACTGAGTCTCTAAGTCCACTTTAGCCCTAAGAATACATCCCTAAATAGAGGGCTTTAAAAGAAGTATTAATACTATTGGCAGAAAAAAAAAAAAAAAAAAAAAAGCGCCTAATTGTTCCTTGTGGGTTTGAAAAGCTCTCCATTAAAGAAAAGTGGTTTTAATTTCTAGAAAAACATAGCAACTACAAAACCCAATAAGATTCAGTGAAAGCAAAACTATACTCCTTAAAACCACAGCTCTTCAGAATTTAAAATGACTAATTGTGGATTTAGAAGCCTAAAATAAAAGAATGTAAATATTTTGAACTTTTATTTTTTAAAGCAAGCTTTTCAACCGTACTAAGTCAGAGAATATTGGTGAGTAACACTACCCCATTACTATTTTGGTGTAACAACAATGAATCATCTCTATTACTTAACACATCCGTTCTCAAGAATGCTGAACTACTGTGACTTGTACAGTAAGTGTCAGCCAGAATTATACAGCAGTTGGACTATGGATAATAGGACTTTCAAGGGCACATATGAACTCCTGCTCAATCCTAAATGTTGGTGGTCTTGAGGTGGTCACTGAACACCTAATGGCTTGCTGTTTCTAAAGCTCATCTTAAAGAGTAGCAGATACCATACTAATAGAGTCTATTAAAGTCACTTTATCCTTCTGTAAAATGTCAACACTGTGAAAGGAAAATGAAAAGTTGTCTTGGAATTTGGTAAAAAAAAAAAATCAATTTAAAGTAAAATATTTTGATTTTGAAACTCTGCTATCTGCTAAATCATTTTTAATGTCACTGCACCTGCTCTGCTCTGTTTCTTCAGGTCCTGTGGGACTGCTCCATCATGGGTGATGCCACTGCCCTACCTGCCTTGCTGTTCACTCCCAGCTCACCTCTGGCATGGAGCAACTCACTCTTGCCCTAAGAATCTCAAATCCAGTTGTCAATTGCGAAAAAAATAAAAAAAAAAAACAAGTAACTTTTCAGACAGCAATTCATGAAAGTTAAGTTCTTCTTTCTACCAATGTTGTTATTAATTTGGACAAAAAAGTTTTAGAGGAATATAGAATACGGTGTTTTCACATTTTCGAAGATCAGTACTGGCTGAGACCAACCCCTCAGTAGTTATGATGGATTTCTTGCATCTTTGGAACTCACAGTTTTATTTGCAATCTCTCTCAGTGATGCTCTATTTCTCAATCAGCTTTTACATAAGTGACACAGAACAGAAATTGTTTGAAACTTAGAAAAAACACTACTTATTCCAGACTCAAGCATTTTTGTGGTAGATTCAGGACAGGTTTTATCACTATTTCCATATGTGTATTTTTAACTCCTTTAACCTAGACAAAAGGTTTGTGCTAAGAGTTCTTATGCAACTCAGATAACATCCCTCCCCAGCTTCCTCACCCAAGATTTCAGACTTTTTTCAAATGCACCTTCCTGGAAGGCAGTAACTGGGTTAGACTACAGACTGCCACAGTATAATTGGTCTTGTTCTAGAAGAAAAAAAATCAAGTTAAAAGCATTTCAACATCAGCAGTGGACTAACAATTCACATTTCTACATTACCTTTCACCCTGAGAACCTAAAGCTGCTTACACATACGAGTTTCATTGAACTCTTGTGGACCAGTTACCCACTCTACACAGTGGTAAGCCAAGGCTGGGATACGCAACTTGCCAAAGACCACAATGCTAGCAAATAACAAAAAAAGAGATGTGCATAGGACTTAAGAAAACCTCAAAGATAGCACAGTTACCCCAAAACCTTTTTTGTTGTTTCTTTTGGACAGACAAAACCAGGAATTCAACGGTCATACATCAGCTGATTCTGTCAGTTGTTCTTTAGAATTCAGATGATGGTAATATTTTTTTAATGATTGCTAATATTTTAGTAGTCTTTCTTTTACGTTGTCTGTCTTGGAATTTCAAAATACATAACACACTGAGATAAAGAAGTATTCTTTCTCTCCTTAGTAAGGACTCTGTAGGAACATGTCATGGGACATGCAGATAACCTTCTCAGTTCCATGACAGCTTCAGCTGCTGTGATTTTGCAAGGGTGAGGTGTGACACAGTAGCAAAGCATGTTGCTGCTGTGGAAGGCTTTTTTTCAAGTCTCTTTGGTCTGAGAAGCCTGAAGGATTTGTTCCTGTCATCTACCCCTTTTGGCAGGTATTCCTACTGATACATTTCATACCAGGGCTCATCAAGGCAATACCCACAACATGCTACACAACACATCACAAGGAATTTGTGCAGTCTGTACTCACGCAGAAGTTGTCTGCATGTCATGCCAGCTTTTGCTAAAGTTCTGCTTCAGTTCATTCATCAGGCTTATGCCAAGCTTTTGTTTAATTTCAACCAGGTGCTTTTCTTTGGCTGCTAATACTTGCCGCAAAGTTGAAATTTCATCCTCTAGCTGAGAGAAACAAAGAGGAAGGAGAAAGGAAAGAAATGTTAGCCTGTTCTCACGGCAAAATAAACACAGATTATGCTAGGAGATTAAATGAATTTTGCACAAACATGCTTTTTTTTGTAGATGCCTAGAGAGGCAGATAGATTCAAGCACTTGTGGAGATCACAAGTGTCCAGAACAAGTTTGGCACTACTGTTCTAAGTAACTTACTCTAACTGTGCCACCCACGTGCACTACTGTACCCATGCACCTGTTAAGACAGAAATAATTCTCCAGTCCGGAATTCATTATTCATCAACTTGACCAAGATCTGCCTTAGGAGCATCAGGAATCTCAAACATCAGCCTTTCATTCACAAATGGAATGGGAATCAGCAGGACAAAAGAAGACTGGATAATTCAGGTAGCTATTTCTCTTTGAATGAACAGGCTTTTAACTTCAAATGTGCATTTTTCTAGTCTTGCACTTATGTAAAAATTGATACAAATTCTTAGGAGCAGGTTAAAAAAATCATAACATACCATATGAGTTAAGAGTATCATGGGTATCATATGTTTTATCCCTATAGCTTAGGCCTTACATACTTGAAAATTAAATTGAAAATATATAGCAGGAAGACTGTTAACAAGAAGAAACAGGCATTACTTGAAGTATAGAATCATTTAAAAAATACAGCAAATTAATATTTTCAGAGCTCATAGTCATTAACCTAACCATGTAAATTCAAGTTGTAACGATGACATTCAACCCAAACAATTCTCCGTGCAGTGGATGTTATTTCAATCATGTTTAAAACAAAATTGAGCTTTAGCATGGCAATGACCAGAACACTTGACTAAGAAGAGGGACCACTGAAACAGTCAGCTATTGACTCAGGATGCCTATCACTTGGACAGCACTCCTGAAAGCACAGGTGTGAATTCTCCTAAGCCAATTGTACAAGCAGCACTCAGAGGTACTGAAGTTAACAAGGGTAAGTGACATGAGACCAGCTGCCTTTCACTTCAGGTTTGTAAGTTCCCTTACCAACTGTGCTCCTTCCTCCATGTGTTAATAGGATAACATATGGTAACGTGTCTGATTACCTTATGTTAAGTTCCCTGGAATGACAGTTTTCCTGTGATTTAACTCCATAGGCTGCAGGGAATGAATGAGGCAAGCAGCAGTAGAATCAGTTGTGACCTCCAGGGCTATGTTTAGGATGTCAATACCAGCATTATTTTTATCTCACACACTCATGCATTCTGTTTCCCTGTAAAACTGGCTGCAAACTCATTGTTCTTTGAAAAATCTCGCCCTTTAATCCACCAGCTATCAGCTTCTCCTTTGTCACTACCTGCTATCTAAATTATTCAAGAAGCTCAGGAAAATTAAGCAGCAAGACTACGAACACAAAGCAAAATCATGACCTCAGCAAAGCAGATAGCAGCATACACCAAGTCTTGTGAGGCCAATACTTCACTGGTAGAACACCAAACAACCCAAAATTGCTTTATTCTTTCCCCATATACTTTATGCTGCATTATATCCCTAACCTGCAAATGAAATGCTGTCAAGAAGGCAGCATGAGTTCCTATTCTAAGAGGATAACTGGTACAATTCTTACAGGAAGGAGAAATCACAAATTTCAGCACACCTAAGATGGCAGTTGGCAGCTCCCTTTATTTGTTTCTCACAAGTTTGCCTGAATAACATTGTTAACGAATTTAACATTAATGCTTTCCATTTGGGGTAGCACTAGGCTGATCATTAGGTACCTGGATATATAAACATTCAAAGGCTTCTATTAAAATGTCCTTCCATCTGTTCACTTGAATAGACACACAAAGCTGTAAAGCCTTAATCAAGCATTAACCCTTTGCTCAATGGAGCAACCATGAACATTTTTGACTGTGTTAAAGATAACAAATTATTTTTCTGTAGAGATTAGAGACTTGTTTAAAACTGACAAAGCCCTCCTCAAGTTCCATCATTTTAAACTAATAGTGGACACGAAGCCTGAAGTGCTCAGATATTAGTGATTGAAAACAGGAGTAGGTAGAAAGGATTACGGAGTTACAGTGGGATCTTGAAAGCATTTAAGCAGGTTACATACCTAACTCCCATGGAAGTCAGGAATCACTTTTTTTGAAAAGTCCATTACTATAAATGCAGGTTGTATTATGAAAATAGGGCTTAAGTCAACAGAAACACAAGCTTCAAGTCCTTATGCCTCCCTTCTTTCTAAGTGCAACAGTCAGAAGGATACAGATGCATCCTATGGGGACAATGTTCCCTTCTCCCTTTTTGTGGTCTTAAGAAACACAGTTAATAACTGTTTTTCCTTTCCTGTATTATTGTATTTATCATGCATAAAAACAAAGAGTTGACCACCTAAGAAATTACAGTTCCCGTGAGTAGCTGACATGTAAATCACACAAAGGTGTGATCTCAGGAATAGATCCACAAAAACAGACATCTCTCTGAAATCTGGGAATGGCTAATAATATAGAAAGAAGATGGTAAATTCCAGCAAAGAAACACAAGAAAACATTTTCTCTTGTTTTGCCTTTCTTGATTATTTTAGGGCAAATTATTTGCTGATAGGATTTGGTAGGTCAGGTTGATGGTTGAACTTCATGACCTTGAAGGTCTTTTCCAAACTAAATGATTCTATGATTCTGTACATTTTAAGGGTTTAACATCCTTTTAAGATGGTGGAATGCTAGAAAAAACAGCAAACTAATTTTCCAGTATAAACCCTTTCCCATTTTTTTTTTTTTTTTAAATTAAAGATTCATAGAACAGCTCAAAAAAAGTACTTAGGCAGTAAAACAGAACATTTTGGATAAACTGCTATTAATAAGGAATTATGTAAATTAGCATTATCTGTATTGTGAAACATACATAGTACTATGTAAAATGTGGAGGTGGAAAGATTCAGCCATTGTTTGTAAGAATACAGATGAAAGGCTTGAATGGTAAATTGAATAGTAAGCTGAATATTTATTATGCTAGCTTTAACAATCAAGGCAGTAAGTGATTAAATATTAAGGGGCCCCTGCAGAAAAGACAAGACAGCATAATTAATCATGTATTTCTGAGTTAGACTAAGCATCCTTTTTTCCTACCACACCACCACCCAATGCATAGTATCCTGTTCTGGGCATTTGCACAGCCCTCCTCATCAGAGGGAACTGAACTATGTAAAGGCCATCAGGCTGAAAATACGAGCTGCTGTTTTCAGTCACGTCAATTTCTATATCCATTGCTGAGAGGTGCACAAATACCTGTGCCTGTGCAGCACGAGGGGCAGAAACAAGTAGCTGGAGATGAATGATAAATTTAATGGAAAGACAACAGACAGCAGTGAGTGGAATAGCTCAAAACCACAGCCTTCGTCATGAGTCAGGAGTCATGACGAAGGAGTACCACACTCCTCACACCAAAGAAGGAGAAGAAAAATCTGTTCTGCAAACAAGCTTCTGGCCTTACATAAAATTTTTGGGCTACAATTTTCTGCTATTATTCTGAAGTGCGAGACTGACCTCTATTAATTCACATGCTTGTTATAAATTCCTACAACAGGTATTCATTTTACTTGTATTGTAGAAATGCCAAAGCCTGATTAGACTCAGAACCCTGCTGTATTAGCCATGCTACAAATAGAAGAACAGAGTTAGTCCACACTCTGAAAAGCTTCCAGTACAAAAAGACTACTAGCAGGAGAAAAGAGGACACAATAAACCTGTCAGAAAAACAGTAGTTTTAGCTCCCCTCCTAATTCCAGAGGGGAAGGAGAATAAGGGATGAAACACGGAGAATATATACAGCAGATACACAACACGGATACTTATTTTGCTGTTTAAATACAAGCATAACAGGTCCTCACAACAGCTCCCCATTGTATCAAATATTAAGTGATTGCAGCATTAAGGAAGATTTGGACCTTTCAGAGCAGTAAGAGGAAAGGGCGATCCCACAGGCTTAAAAAGACAGTCTTATCCAACATATATGGATACGGAAGAAAACAAAACTACCACTGGTAGCGGTAGCTCAGGGCTTGAAAGTAAAGACAAGCAGCTTTTCAAAAGGAAACGTTACCCAATTGCCACAGAGGTTTCTTTCTGAAAGAGTCTTACCAGTTTTTGTAAGTCTTTTCTGAGAATCATAAGCGTCACTTAGATATTGACTTTGTTCACTGAGTTGAAGTTTTCCAAACCTTTCTTAGCATAATTATCAGTTTTGTTTTTAAGCATAAGTTGTATACCAGTAAACTGCTGTGAGCAAATTAAAAAAAATAATATTTCTAGGTCAGCCAAGATTACAATATTTGAAAGGCAATCTCTCATTTGTGTGTTGGTACAGGAATTAAAGCATTTCTATCATGAGCTACTGAGCACTCTCAGCTCCCACAGGAATCTGCATGCACAAGATATAACTAGAAACGCTACAGACAAATTCCCTTGAGAGAAACATATCTTTCTCAGATGTCTGCTGGAAGTGTTTTTTCTTCCTTGCTTCTCTAATATACCTCATCTGTCCCTTTCAGAAAAGGGAAGAGAATAAAAGAAGGGTTAAGATTGCAAGAGACCTCTGGAGGTCAACTGGTCCAGCCCCCCTGGTCCCCTCAGCTGAAGCAGGGCCACCCAGAGCAGGTTGCCCAGGACCATGTCCTGGTGGCTTTTGGAGATCTCCAAGGAGGGAAGCTCCACAGCCTCTATAGGCAACCTGTGCCAGTGCTCAGTCACCCACCAGTGAAAGAAATGCTTCCCAATGTTCAGACAGAACCTCCTGTGTTCCAGGTTGTGCCCAGTGCCTCTCATCCCGACAAAAGGCCAATAATGAACATGCCAATTCCTACCTCATTGCTATGTGATGAACTGAGTACATAAAATTTCAGCATCCTCTTGTAATTTACTGAAGTAACAGGATCAGCACAGAAGTAAAAAGTAACTAACAACACAGAAACAAGGCTCAATGTAACATTGAGGTGAAAAAAATCTTTTGTTTTTTGTTTCACTAGAAAATCCTAAATCAGCACTGAAGGTAAATGACTTGAGAGTCACTAGGAATATGACTTCTTAGAGTGTTTAATATTATAACAGTAATTTAAATATTTCTGTCATACAAAAGACAGGAGCTATTCTCAGCAAAAGAGCTGTCTCCTGGATGAGCCCATTCCATGTGCAATAGCAGCAAACACTTCACAGAGCACTCTGATCAGAGGCTGAATCTAGACAATCACCTTAACCTTTGTAATCAAAAGACCACAGAGCTCACACCTTTTTTCTCCCATTATTTCTTTTATTAAGTACTACTTTTAAACCTTTTCATGGTGTCCCGAAGTTCTTTAATTAGGAAAATAGTAAATGCAAATCAAAATTGCAACTGTCTCCAGACACATCGGTGATGAAGAAAACAGAACCACTGTGCCAATCATCATCAGTCTTGTCTGTAACCAGCAGCAGCATCTTTTCCTTTGAGCACCATACAAAGAATCTTTTCTATCGGGTGTCACACCACCATAACAACAATTTCATAGATCTGATAGAGGAACACCTTCCAGTTTTTGTAGAAGGTTTATAAATAAAGAAAAATGGCCTTTGTTGACTAAAATGGCATATTTAGCTTTATAATCATCAGGTAAAAGATAGCTAACATTCCAAAAACATCTAAGGAAAATAATTGTTTCACATTATTGTATGCTGGAAGAGTTTTACGCAAAGGAAGAGCAATTTTTATGATGTGTACTTCACCCTACAATGAATATATTTCAGTTAAAGGAAGTAGAAATATTAATACTCACAGAAATTCAAATTCATTACCTTGGCCAGCTCAATTTTTAACTCTTCTTTTTCTTCTTCAGAGATCATATTGGTGAAATCAACATCAGTGACCATGTCTTCATCTGCCTCATTCAAAGCCTGGGTTTCCAATAGACCTTAAAGTAAAGAGTTAAAAAGTTAAAACAATTGCTATCAGTTATTTCAACCGTAATATTGACATCCTCTAAAAGCAAAGAATGCTGTAATATTCACCCACTAGGAAAAAAAGAAGTTAACTACAAAACAATGCTTGCCTGCTAAAGGTCATGAGCATTCTGTTTCTTCTTACTTTTGAAAAACAATTGGAAGTATTAGATGGTAACTGCCGTAATAAAAGCAACTTAATATGTTAAAGCACCACTCATTCCAAGAAGACAATCACCTTGGATCCCACCAGTCCATAGCAAGACATCTTTTTCTTTTTTTTTTCCTAATACAGAAAAACAAAACAAACAACAAAAAAGCATAAACCAAACCAACCAACCAAATCCAAACAAAACAATAACTAAAAAGCCCTGGTTTTCTTCAAAAAAAAAAAAAAAAAGTTGATTAATGTGGATCACGTATGTGAATAGTGGCAATAGCACATTGAGCAATACAGGAAGTATATTACCAAGCAGGATTTGCTTTAAGAATACCTCTGTGACAATTTGAGAACCTTGCAGGTGGCCATAGTTTGCAGAAGGAAATGCCATACCTCCTGCTTGCAAATTTCTAAATGTTAGAGAGAAACTTACCTTGATTCCTCATCTAAACCTGTAAAGGAAGAATAATTATATTGTATCTCCAGTCACCACCTTCTTCTGTGTGTCCAAGATCAGCATCAGTATGTATGATAACCAAACTATTCACAAAAAATGTCTGCAAGACCTGGAATTGGTATATTACATTCAGAAGAACCACAATATAACCTATCTCCCAAACACTCAGTGAAGAGAAGAGTGGCAGCTGGGATCTCACTAAATAGCAGCCTCTCATTCTTCATTGTCTGCAAACAAAACAATGCAAAGCATAACAGAAAACAATCCTTTAGAACTTGTTTTGAAGTTCTTAATCTGTTCCTGTTGTAGAAGAAAGTTTTCCTCCAGGCTACAAATCAAACAGCATTTTTCCCTGTATTTCAGTTCTTCAGCTGGCTAACCAGCCATCTCAGTTGACTCCTGACATCTGTGTGCTCTTTAGTACAGGAGAGACTAACTTATTTCAGGCCTCCACAGACATCCGTATACTCTTTTCCACAGAGATTAGACTTTAACTAAGTTTTGACATTAGGGAGTAGAGGTTACAAGCAGCAAGCCAAGAGTATTCAACAACATGAAACCGAGTACTTCATTCAGTATGCAAAAATAAAAAGAAGAAAGCAAAACTCCCTCCAGCCTTTCATCATTTCTTCCATATAGACACCCACAGCGTACCTGGATTTCCTCCTATTTAACAGAATAGAACAGATTTGATTCTTTGCAGCAGCTTCACCGCAGAGCACAATGTGGCAAACTCAGTCTTACTAATTACAACCTCCCATGAGTGGGAAGAGAAAGAGAAGTAACACAGGTGCTGAACCCCTGTCTGGCACCATATGCAAAAGTTGAGCACCACCCATAGGCACAAAAATCTTTTAAAAAGAAGAAAGCATTTAAAAGAAGTTCTTACCTTTGCTATTACCCAAAAAATCAACTTGCCAGGATATCCTAGATTGCCAAAGTCACAACAAAAGAAAAGCACATTTATTCAGTAGGAATGCTCCCAAATTACCTTTATTAGCCCCACTCCATCCTAAACACAATTGTTTGATTTATTTTTTTTTTGAGGATTAACAGAGTTGCTATGGGAATCAGGCTAAGCTTACTCCCCCATGGTCCTGGCAGCAGTCTCCTTTTCTTCACAGATGGGGGAGCAGCAGTACAAGTACAGCTCTTGGAAATACTGGGGTGAATCTTAGGGCCAACAGGGTTAAGGCTGAAAACTCTTAAGGGAAGTCTTGGGGCTGAATTAGTAGAAGACATGAGATAAGGAGATCTAGGACCAGCTGATACTTAAGCTAAAAAGGAGACAGATCTGTACTTAAGGGACAGTATTAGTTTGGGATTGCCTAGGTTAAGAGGCTAGAACTGTTAGACAATGGATAGACAGATACGTGGAAGCCAGCACGGACCAAAATCACCAAAGATCGAGTAAGATTTCATTAGACCAAATGGTCAAGTTTGATCTTCAAAATATTACTGAAATAAAAATCCATTCCAAAAAAAAAAATGCACATGCACGTCAACCTTCTTAATGACCCTCTGCAACCTTACCCAGTGCCTGTCACAATTCTGATCTTGTTTCTCGCACAAGCCTCAAGTCCCCTAAAATCTATTCTGATCCCTCAGCCTCCACCTTCTTTCTAAAGCCTCTACCACAGTCCTCCCTAATGGTCCCTGTCCTTCTGCATCGGTTTTATTTCAGTCACCTCAGACTTCCAGTCTGAACGTCTCTCCACCATACTGTGTGTCTTGGTCTTCTTTCAACTAATCTCAATTCTTAAACTTCTCACATGAGCACAAGGAACCTGTTAGCAACCTACTCTCTGACTCCTCCATTGCTCTTCTCAGTCTCTGCCTTTCCTTCACGATCCTTGGTTGTTTTATCTTGTTTCCCCCCCAAGAAGCTGCTTTCAGTCTTCAACTTCACCTCCCACTGCCATTCCACTCTATTCTGTGGACATCTTCAGTGGTATCCCCTCACCATTTATGACAAACCACTTCAGTCCTGGGGCAGGCCTATCAGCACAGGTGGGATGTTCCAGTTCTGGTGCTACCTCATCTGAACTTCCCAGTTTATTCCCCACCTGAGCAACAGAAATACCTTTCTTGAATCTGACCTGATCTCTTCAGTGTCTGGGGCTGCCCTCACAGACTCTCTCTAGTTTGTCTCTCTTCAGCTTAGGAAATGGAGGAATAAAGAATAAAGGAACTTAACCCCTAGAGATTTGAGTGTCCACAAGCAATTGCAAGGCAGTCTGCAAGTAGGGTTAACAAGAATTTGTTCCTTCTTTTCTTTTTTTGACTTAAGTGCCCATCCCTATTTCCCCTCTAATAACCACTGACTACTGTGTTAGACCTCAGACAGAGTTAGAGCTCTCTTATAACAAGCTTAATGAAAACAGTCAGTTGGTAGAGAAGATGTAAAGTGATTTCACAGACAGACAGAATACTAGATGTGCTCATTCTTTTATGAGTCATCAGAGAAACCAGAGAAGAAAGGCCATTCGTAGTATCTCTTTTACAACGGAAAAAATGGCCAAGTTTGCACTTCTGAGCACCACGGCATCCATTCCACCAGAGCATGCCTCCTGCCAGGTTCCTGCAGCACCTGACCAGGGGAGTTCATCACAGCCCCTGGGGAAACTACAGCATTAGCTTGATTCACAGGAAATTATGCTACAGAGATTTTCCTACTCATAAAACAGCTTAATGTTGTAGCCCCCAGGGAGAAAAGGAACCTGCAGCGAGATTCACACCGATACAAGTAAGAGTGACTTTTGATTTTGGTAGTAAAACAGCTCCTATTGCTAGTATTGCTAGCACAAAGCATTCTTCCACCTTCTGCTTTGTGCAAGAAGCTCAGCCTCCACCCCACCTTGCCTGTAGGGTCCTTTCAAGTAGGCAGCAATACATCTTTCAGACATCAGTTACAGATGTACCAGATACAGAAGCATAACGGAATTAGGAATCTCAGTGAGCTCCTGTATTCTCCAATTAACTGCCTGAGTAATTAAGAATCAAGGAATGAGGTACGATACTATTTAGTGTGTTTAAGCTAGCTATACATTTTGTTAAACACACTTAATCTAGCAACTCATGAAAACATACACAAGGATGAGTTGATTGATCTAAACAGTTCCTTCCTAATCCTAGAATCTAGTATTATTCTACAATATAAAGTGCTATATTTAGTCATCCAAAGCTAGAATTTTACGATAACATTGCATTTTTATACTTGACCACGTACATTCAATTCCAGCAATTACGTACTTTGCCCAAGAAAAAAAAAAAAAAGGCATTTTATTAATCCAGACCTTCACCTGTATGGATGTGCAGACATACACTTTATAGAAAATTGCTGCAACCAAGTAGACAAACACAGAGCTTTTCTTGGTTGTTTCATGTTTTTTTCTTTGGCGGTAGAAAGAACTTAGTTGGTTTCTAATTCACCTGGAATTAAACATATCAACATCTATATAGGTATATACTATACTGATATATCAGGCAAATCTTTCTCGCCAGAAGGCTGCAGCACTGAGATATGCTAGTCTTTGCTGTGCATTTAGATTTGCGTTTGCTGACCACTGCGTAAAACCCATCTTTTCCTTTAACTTTAGATTACTTTAAATAATACTATTCAAATGATCACTAGCTGCTTATTAAAATATCAGTTTTATTGGTTATTTTATATGACCACAACGAACAGTTTGTGCAAAGTACAGGCAGGCTATTTTCTATTAAATTACCCATGTTTGCTCTCAAGTCTCTGGAGACCCTGTCAAGTCTCATTCCCTTGCAATGGAATCCCAGGCCCTGAATGGTTTGCTTTGATTTCAGTTGTGCAAAATGCAGACAAAAAGACCACTTGTTGGGAGGTCACAAATCCAGTCAGGTAACATTTCAAGGCTCTGTTTTCACAACAGCCCACAGAAAGTATGGGGAAGCTATAAAGTTAATGTAAGTTACTCCTTCTCCTAATTTACAGAATTAGAGAAATACTTATTACTCATTAACTTCCAGTGAGGACCCTATCTGACAAAAGATAGAAAGCATAAAATTTCAAAGTTGCAAAATTTCCCAACAGCTAACAGTTTTCCACATGAACTGACAAATAAAAGCCTAGTCAGAATTATTGTTAACAACTTGCCAACTGGTTTTATGTGCAGGAAACTAAAGCTGAAAACAGAACGCTCACAAAAGTAGGCACACTAAAATAACCCTACTCTACTAGGATTCCTACTCTGATTGTTGAAGTTAACTGCGTTGTGGTTTAAGCTGGCAGGCAGCTAAGCACCACACAGCCATTCACTCACTCCCCCTCACCCAGTGGGATGGTGGAGAGAATCAGGAAAAAAAAAAAAAAGTAAAAGCTTGTGGGTTGAGATAAAGACTGTTTAATAGGACAAATAATAATAATATTAATAAAGAATATACAAGGCAAGCGATGCACAATGCAGTTGCTCACCAGCCATGGACCAATGCCCACCCAGAGCACAAGCAGCTCCCTACCCCCACCCCAGCCAACCCCCAGTTTTATTGTTCCACATGATGCCACATGGTGTGGGACATCCCTTTGGGCAGCCTGGGCCAGCTGTCCTGGCCGTGTCCCCTCCTAGCTCCTGGGGCACCACCAGCCTCCTCACTGGCCAGGCAGCACCAGCAGCAGGAGAGGCCTTGGCTCTGTGTGAGCACTGCTCTGCACCACCTGAAACATCCCTCTGGTATCAGCACTGTGCTCTTCCCAATTTCAAAACCCAGCAGCACAGCAGCTACTAGGAAGAAAACTAACTCTATCCCAGCTGACACCAGGACAAACTGATTTCACTGGCCTGAATCTAACGTAATTCTACGACCATAAAACATCTGATTGTCCCCAGACCAGTCCATAATAATGCATTATGCTGAAGGATTAATCTTGCTAAATGAAAGTCAAGGTCTGCGTTCACAATGCCATCGATTACACAGCTACCACAAGCAGAGTTGTTACAATTAGGACATATTTATTTTTGAAATGGAGCTCAACATATGGCTCTATCAGCCAGCTTAAATTCAGGCTACAGCTGCATCAATAGACTTCCTTTCTTGTAGTTAGTGATGCTTATCAGCTCAGGCACATATCCTATCATCACATAATATACTGCTCTTGAGCCTTGAACTAGTACTTCTGCTTTGGATCAAGGCATATACCAGTTGCTTGGAGTTTGTGGGCATCTCTGCATTGTCATGCTCTGCAAAGGATAGCAGAAAATTTCTCCCAATCATTGCTTTCTCTCTACAGATTCTGCCATCTCTCACATTTGCAACTAGAACCTCCACACAGATGGAAATACTGTGAGTGTCTAATGATAACTGAGCTATCCTCCAAGGGCAGCTTTCCAAGAAGCAGCCTATCACCCCCCAGTGCACTCTAAGGGTGTCATATAAGCCTATAAGCCCATCCACAAGTACTACTCTCATAAGGATGCACAGCTCATAGTTATGAGCCATGGAGTATTGGTCACTATGGGGAGGGAGCTGAACACAGCTGAGATTGAAATCTAATTTGAGGGATACTTCACAGCAGAATCAGAGAGAGAAAAAAAAAAAAAAAAAAAAAAAAAAAAAAGACTGGTCTTGATTGCTCTGATGTTCCCAATGTTCTTCCTTTTCCCAACTAGAATATATGTGCTTCTTCTTGGAGGAATTGCATTCATGCTGAATTCCCAGCTCTCCTTCCCCACTTTTCCAAGAAATACCAAATACCATGCCTTGTTTCTAGCCATGGTTTAAGAAAAAACAAAAACAAAAAAAAACTGTTAGGATTGTTAAGGTTATTAAATATGTTCAGATGCACAGCTGGTATAATTCCAAAATCATACCAATATCCAGATTTGGACCTGGGAATGAAATTTCCACTTGTGTAGAATAGCAGAGGTTATTGGGAGGCTGAATGCCTTTTTACTTCACTTCATAGCACAGGTGTTGCAAGCTTCCCAGGATTAATTTGGAGCTTTACCTAGCAGATTACCAGCCATCACTGGAATTCACAGCATCCTGTATCTCATGTCCTTTCCCAGCATAACAATATTTTACACACTGATCTCTGAGCATTCAGCTAATGTAAAGTCTCATTCCAGTAGGCCACCAACAGGTTGGACATGAGAAAAGAGGTAGGGGGAGTCCACACAGCACCACTTAGTAGCGTCTACTTGCTACTCTATCTTGTCCAGATCAAGCCATTCATGTTTCTCCTGAATTCAATCTTAGTTGCTGTGTCTGGTGCCCAGCAATTCTCCTTCATGGGGAAAAAAATCAATCAATTAATCACACAAGAGACACCGAAGGAGCAGAAGCAATCTTGGAACCTATTCTACAAACCTACCACCTCTCATACTCCATGGTCAGCTAACAAGACCTCACTGCCTCCTCTGTACTTCTGTTTACTATCAGGCTCAACACAGAAGCCTGATCAAGGCTCAACTCTAGGAGGCACCATTACAGGCACTATTACAGTATAACTATCAGGCTAATTCTTATACATTGACCTTGTTAGAAACACATCACATTATTGGCAGTGATGTCTGCTGTATTAACCACAGTGACAACAAAGTTAAAGGCAAGAACAACAAATTTTTTGCTTGTGTACATTCCCCAGCATTTATTTCAGGGAAATAAATAGAACATGATCCTTTACTTTAACAAAACAGTCGAGTATTGAAGTCCTTTTACTGCTCTAATTTTTTGTTTCCTGACCTGTTAAAAATAGCATACTTACCTCGCTATCTAGTATTCATATCAAGGGAAGAAAACATCTTCTAATTGCGTAACTCTTGGACTAAGCAAAATAACATTTCAGCTTCTTTTGCCATGTCATTATATTGCAGCTAACAGCATAGCAAGGTATGCACAACTCTGTCTTATTTAATATTAGAAAAAAAATTGTTTACAAATTTAAATTGCAATTAAAACTTCAAAGGGATGAAATGGTAAGTAGAACAAAGGCACTGTCCAGACATTGCATTAGTATCTTTGATCTTCTTTATAATGTAGAATTAATGCCACATATATAGATTAAGGGGGGGTGGGGGGAGAAAGGGGGCCTAGAAGCCTGTACCATAAAAAAAAAAGATCAGAAAAAAAAATATTGCAAAGATTTCCAGGACCTCTTCTATGCTTCTGTTACTACAGGAGGATCTAAATGGGAAGATACACTTTCATTTAATCCAACTAGAATAGACAGAACATGAAGGAAGATCTTTTCTGTGTTTGGTTCAGTCTGTGGAAAAGTCTAAAACTGCTTGAACTTCACAATTACCATGCAGACTGTCTTTCTCCTAGAGGACTTAGAACTCAAAGAAGGAAGACTGGTTTTGAGGCTATGACCGGGAAATAAAACTAGAGGCTGGGTTTATCTTGGTTCAGAGAGGGAAGAACTCAAGCCACACTGGTCACATTGACCAAAGGCATAAAGCCCCCTTTCTGTGAGCAAGGAGGCTCAATCTCCCTTCTTCAAGTATGCTCCCCATAGCAGTAGATATGGATGGGCAAATCTCTTCGTTTCCTCTCTCCACTGGGCTTTGGGCCCAGCATAGTGTGAAGGAGAAGGAGGGAGCACAGCTTTTGGGTGTTCAAGAGCTCTTGGACACAGCTGACTATCTTAGAAAAAATGTTCTCAGTCACTCTGGAGCAGCTCACTACAGACCTTAGGCTTTCCATCCCATCTCTTAACTCCCTCAAACCAGGCATCTATCCCTAACTGTGAAACAGTCTGTCAGGTTTCCAAAGGAACACTTTTATTTGAAGTCCCTGGTTAAGCAGCCAGTTGTAGTGTGCTAATTCTTCACTTTCATTTTTTTTTTCTAAAACAGAAAAGTAATCATACTTTGAGGATCTCACTACGTTATTTTTCCCCACTAACACAGTTGGCCAGTGGAGGAAGACAACCTGTGCAAAAATTAATTGGCAGAGAACCATCTCCACAGCTTGACCACTACACTGAGAAGCCACACACATTGGTAAAGGATTTGATAATCATCCTAAAAAAAATAAAAAAAAAATGCAATACATAATTGAGATCAGCAATAATAGCAGAAATATGTATATACATATCACTTACTAAAAGTAGGTACCAAGCTTCAACCTAGAAACTGATTTTCCAAACAAAATAATTAGCTGAAACATCCAGAAATGTTTGGCTGTCATGTTATTAAGCATTTTATCCAAAAATATCTAGCTTGCTTTGTATAAAATAATAATCCTGTCTACCCGGGGAAGACAACGGGGACATTGCTTTCTATGCTGTAGCTATGGAAATACAAAGCAATTGTTGTGAAATGCAACAGTTTAAAGACAGCAGATGCCTCTATTATGTCAATACTGAAAGTAATGACAGTATTGTACCACTTACTGTGCATTCTATTGATCATTCTGCACAACCTTCCATGAGGTCAAGGGAGAGAAAAAGATGCCACAAGTGGAAGGGCTATCATCTCTTCCCTTTCTTTAGGCAGAACAGAAAAAAAAAAAAAAGAAAAAAAGAAAAAAAGAAAAAAAGAAAAAAAAAGAAAAAAAAAAGAAAGAAGATGAAGTCACGATGGAATAATAGGGAATGAGAAAGTGGATGACACTGAGTCACAAAGGAGACTTGTTCTCTACAAATTAGGTACTCTAGAAGCTCTAAGACTGCATAACAGAAATGAAGGAATAAAGCATATATAATCAGAATCGAGAATAAGAAATGTAGGGAAAGATAAGAGCTATGACATGGAAACGCTGGCAGTCAGAGGTGGAAGTTGTCAGTTAAATTTTTAAACCCACCCTTTCACACTAAAAATACAGAGAGGTGCATTTTTCCAATCTCAGAACAGACAGGCATCTTGGGTGCCATCCTCAGCTGGCAGAAGTGACTGTGATGCCACCAACTGTATAATTAAGCTCACACATCTGCTTCACTGAATCAAAAATCACAGAAGCTTAATGGCATGATTTAATAACCTTCCTCTCCCAAGAAAGGATCATTTTGCTGTATTTTCCCAAATCCAGGTGCAAAAGAGTATCACTAGATAGCAATCTAACTGCAGTATAATTAAACACACGAGTCTCCTCAATTAATTTCCAACAAAGTATCTGTGTTACAAGAAGCGATGAAGTGTTATTTTTTAATTAAAGAAGAAATTCCTCAAGTAGCTGTAATTTGTATCCTTTAGATCACAGAAAGCATAAGTAACAAGATCTTTAGAAGTCTAATTAGAAATGAGAAGAATCTTGCAGCCAGCAGCTTTTTTTTTTTTTTTTTTTAAACAAAACTAGCTATCTTAACCTATAAGGCAGATATGCCACTTCTGATCTCGTAAAATTCCTATGGAAAATACACAGCAAACAATTATAACTGGGTACATGACAGAGTCTTATTCACTTCAGGCTCAAATTCATAATTCCCATTGCTTTAATACAGATTAAATCTCAGCTCTTTTACAAACGCTAAAATACAGAATTAGGAGTGCTGAAATAAAAGGGACAAATTATCCCTCCTGACATCTGCTCAGTCTCTCATGTTGGGAGAGTAAAGATTACAGTTTTTAAGGACCAGGACTGCCTTTTGCATACTGCTTGGCACAAAAGGTCTGTGACCTGTGACTCAGCCTAGTAGGCAGCATCGCAGTTACAAATTACTGACAATAACTCACCCACAAAGTTGGGATAAAGGCACACACCTTGCCACCAAAGTTTTCCTTAAAGGCTGATGTTAAACTATGTAAGAGCTCACGGCTATCCTGAAGCAGTAGTGAATCAACACAGGCCACAAACCAGGCAGCTCTTGTGTCCTTCCTTCCACAAACCCGTTTTTAAGCATCACCTGCTTTGGTTTGTAATAACCCTTAATCCCCCTGGGATTATGATGAGCTACATGGTACCAGTTCACTTTTGTCTTCTGAAGGGGTCATTATCTCATAGGGCAGACTTCCACCAGGCTTACCTGCAGAAACTTGACCTACTCTTGGAAGCATCTATCTACAATAGAAAGGCACTCCCATTAAAACCAACAAAAATAAAGCTTATTTTGTCAATATTATTTTAAAACTATACATTTTATCTTGTATTCCCTTGCACAGGCCCTTTAAGATAGCATTATTTGTTAAAACAAATACTCCAAATCTACTGAAAAGTAGCTTTAATCTGTGCCACCTCACTGCTTGCAAATGCATGGCCTTGCAGCCAGGCAGCCATTCCTACTGCTGGCTGACCTGATAAACCTCAAGTTTATCCCTGGAGTTAGTGGCATGACTTCTTTGGACACAGTCCCCACAAAATACTCCTCAACCAGAACAGTACCTTATAGCTGGGCCTGTTCAAACCAAAGTTTCATTTGTTTTTCCTGTAGTCTTTCAGCCAGCACCTTGAACTGTGAAATGAGGTATTTATTATTCTGCTCCTAATGTTCAGCTCCATGCTAAGGTCCTCACAGTTTTTGGCATCAGTACTTTGTGCCTTTGCCCACTCAGTGCTTTGTAGCACGCAATTATCAAGAAACGTGTTGGCTTTGTGAGCCTGTGGGTGGAGGCATCTGGGGCTTAGGGCCCTGGGTGTCTGTGAAGTTCCCATAGAAACAGGTTGCTCAGCCTTTTCTCTTGGGTAGGGTTTGAGGACAGGAGATAGGCCTCTGTAGGCAGGCTGGGTCACACAAACGATGTGTTCCAGGATGAGTGACCACCTACCAGGCCAGGATACGGAGACTGGCAGGTGCTTCCAGCCACACCATACAGCCTCCATCTTTCAGGTTCCTGATTCACACTCAGGTATGAGCCACTGTGGCCACAGTGGATCAACAGGGAAGATAAACCCTGAATCAAAAAGGGTCAGCTTCTCTGACAGCTGCTCTGGGTACAGGTAATGGCAAGCACATTGACAAGAGAAGGAAGGGGGTTGGGAACACCACCGGAGTTTCTACGCCCTCACGATTGCATTAGATCACAGCTGTAAGAGCATCACCCAAACCTCTACCCCAAGCCACACACATTACCCTGTCTGCTATCATCCCTATCGCACCTTCTGTACCTTAAGAAAGTCTGAGAAGAGACCAAAGGAGAGTCTTGGTCTTTTCTGCACTCTTCTGCCGCCTCATATACAAACATTCTTCTAAAGATGTTGTTGTAGGATGGGCATAACATGATGTCATTTTCTGAAATAAACTTACTCCAATGCTTGCATCTCTGCTAATAGCTTCCATTCATGCCTTCATTTCTATTCATCTTACATGTTAACATTGCATTCTTGCTTGCTCACCTTTCTCCAGTCCAGTTCCCACCTGTGGCACTTCACTACAACAAGAATACCACTCCCCTCATATTTCTGTGTTCACATGGACACAACTAACTAGCCTTTGAATTCTGGATCTAGACCATCTTTGAACCTCTCTGGAATGGTACAGACCATTATACGCACTCCTCCTTTCCTTTTGCTTAATGCAGACTTTGCATACATTGCTCATGATCTATGCTTCTCTATTTTTTGAAGCAATTTAAAACCACAAGGGACAGAAATATTTTTCTCCACCCATAGTATATGTCTTCCACTTTCCTGACAATGTATGTTATTTAAATCTGCAAAGACCTTACTTAAATCTTCTAAACTGAACCATGAATCAGTTTATAGGAATAACAACATTCAGCAGACTTTTAATTATTATTATTATTATTATTATTATTATTATTATTAAATCAGGCTATTCAAGTAATTGTTCCTTCTTCACCATCATTTTTTCCCCCCTTTAATCAATGTTTCTGCACAATCTGACCCCCAACATGACTGAAGGACCTACTCCTTCAAGACTACATGGTTTCACTGGTTCTTCAGTATGCTCAGAGGCACATAATAGTGTACAGCACCAGTTAGATAGTTTAATTACATGGCAAACATCATTCTCCCTGATTATGACTTTGATTCCTTCCTCCCACAATAATAAGTTAATAGCTGCCATCTGCCTATTAAAATACTTTGAACAGAAGATAATCTTCTGTTCCTGGCATAATTGCCACTCTAACTCTGCAATGTACATACATTTTATTCTTCTCTAAGGAAAGTCTGCTTGTGTTTAAATACAACTCTCTCTGATCACTTTTTAATTAAAATTTACCATGTACCAACCCAGTAAAGAAAGAACTAGTCATCCTCTAAAAATCTGTTGGCTTTCCCTAGAGTGACTGACCTGAGATCTACTCAGTGGAGTTAATAACATTTAATTAAAGTGTTAAACATAGAAAGAGGAATTAGACAAGCTCCTAAAATGCTTAAAGCAACATCAGCACAAATTATTAGCAAATTCACCTACAACATACTGAAAGCAACTATTCCAAGGAAATTATGAAAAAGTATTGTAAAACTTTAAGAAGGTTATGAATAACCCTTTTGTAACCACAAGCATCCACCACCTTAGTTTCACCCAGGTGACAAGGCAATTGTCCAGGGAACAAACTGGTGAACACAGAACACCTGAATAAACAGGTAAGCACAGACCCACCTACATTTTTCCTGAAGAAGCAAACATGGAAAGCATCAGCTCCCTTCAGACACCATTTATAAACATTTACAGAATATAAATCATACAGACTTTTAAATCCATCCGATATGTAGTTTTTACCATGTTTTCATACTTTACTTGTGATTTATAAATTAGTAACTGGCAACTATTAATGTATCTTTACAATGAGGCACAGTTACTAAAGAAAGAGACAATGTATGTTTGGATGGCTAAAGAGGAACAGTGTTTCACAAGTTAAAGCAAAACCAAGGCAGAAGTCAGGCCATACAAATGAAAAGAGAAAACAGAAAGGATAGCTCTTAAAAGAGGAAGAAATAGTATTGGCAAGATCTGGTCCCCGGGGGCCTGGCAAAGCAAATAATAATTTCACTTACCAGCAAACAAAAGTAGTCCTCTCAGCAAGAAAGCATGTGAAAATAAATTACAATTGCACTGCCTGCTACAAAAACATTTTGAACAAACACTTTTTACTGGGTAAACCAACACCAGATCAATAAAATAATATTCTTGCATAAATAAGTATATGTATCAAGGCTTCCGGTGTAATTTTATATCTCTCTGCTAAAAGCTCCACTAGAGCCTTCAGTTTTTGTGTCACACTAAATGCCAAATCATGAGTTTGCATTTTGAGGAATCTATTGTTGTTAAAATTACTTTAAATTCTATTAACTTACAAAAATGTTAAAAGTCCAGTTTTGCCTCTAGAACAAAGCTAGAGTGACTGTTTTCCTTTACAGATTTTAAGTACTGTACTGCTTTAAAACACTTTAATGAGTAGGTTCTTGATGGACAGCAAAGATGATGGCATGATAAGGTATATTAATGGTGACAGCAGAGCAACTTTACAAAAAAAAAAATAAAAATAGAACAAACAAAAACCATTAAAAACAAAACCAAACACAACACTAAAAACAGAAGCAAACACTTTGTCCTGACAGCCCTCCTTGCTTCAGAAAGAGCCAACTGCTCAAGGCATGCTGTCACCTTCCCTTTTCTGGATGTGACACAAGGTATTTGAGCTACATCTGAGCTACCCACTACCTGCTTAGCTGAGCTTCCCCAGATTTTCCTTCTGTGACTAAAACACAAAGATGTAAAAATTGCATAAGAACTGGATCCCCGACTAGGCAGTTCCTAACCATCTGTTAGCCCATTAGCTGGACTAAACGACAGAAGCTATTATATCTGGTCACAGGACATACACATTTAACCATGCCTTTCCCTTATTTCTGTAAACCTGCATTTATTAATGTTACTACTGTGTTATTCTTATTTAGCTGTTGTAAAAGCCCTGGCTCTCAGCTTCAGAAATTACATGTCTTTCAGCAACCAGCCTTAAGTAAAAATACTCCCTGACAGATACTGTGGAGAGAAGTCCAAAACTAGTATTTTATACAACTGTTTACAGTGGGAACTTTATGGTTTGCTTAACATAAAGGGGATCCAGTAGCGGATCATTCATTTTGCTGTGCCATTATTAAACAAACAAACAAACAACACCTTGTTACTGGAATAAGTGAAAGAAGATCAAGAAGTACAAGAAAACCTACACAAAGGTAATTAACAAGAACAGCATTTCAGAAACATTTATTATTATCCAGATGGTTTAAGTCCTGCAAGCAAGTAAAATGTGACAAGCAGAAGAGGGAGAACGGGAGACCCAGTGTAAGACCTTTATCATCATCATAAAGACTGTACTTGGGACACTGTTACTTCACGCATGTCCAGCTCTTTGCATTTATTTTGCATTTTCATATCATTTGTAGAAAGATCCTCACTGCGAATATTCAGCTACGTTTTACAAATCAAAAGAAAAAGGGAATGAGAGATGACATTAGAGAGAAGTAGATTTAATGCTAAAGTGCAGCACAGGCACTTGCCAAGTTACCGTGTCTTTTACAGTTATCTACCTGTAACAGTAAACCATACTTGGATTCAGAAAAGTAATGATAGCCTACCCAAATATTATAATATGACTTTGATCCATGGATATCAAAGATGTCCAAGCAAGTAAATCAAACAAATCAACTAATGTGCCCAAGATTTTGGAGAAGGTCGATGCAATGTCTTATATTAGAACCCAGATTTTTCAGTTCCCTCTCACCATTTCTAGTATGTTAGGGGTTTAGAGAATGCTGCAGTGAAAATACTTTAAAGAGCAACAGTATGACTACAGTAGACCCCATTTCTAAAATATGGCATTGTAACTGTGTTTCTACAAGATAAAAATAATGCCAGACAAAATTAGCCTGCCCAGGTTTAGTACTTACGTATTACTCCAAGAGGTATTTTCTGATTAGTAAGAAAGATCTAATTTTACCCTTAAAACACTTTCTGAAACAAAAGCTGACTATAGTTTTTCTAAAACCAAATTTCAGGATTACCCCAGAACAAACTACTGAACCGCATCTATATTCCTAAATATGTCCATACAAAATATACTTCAACCACTCTGTAGTCTTCTGACAAACTTGTGCTACATCCTTGAGCTTCAAGCAACACGTGCCCTAAGCACAGCTCCTCAAAACCTCCACACTTTCCTGTACTGTACTGGACAAGCCAGCAAGGCGCATCAGAATACCATTAACAAACTAATCTCTCCACAAATGCATTTGAGAAGACTGACAGAAAGTAGACTCAGACTGTACTTGAGCTGCCTCATAGTAGGACTCGTATCAGCAGTCCAGTGAAAATAAAAAAAATATAGGAGAAAAAAAAATGAGCAAGCATTTAAAAACTTGTTTTGGGGTCTGATATGTTTGGTTTTCTATATTCTGAATTTTATATCTTCATCATTGTAAAAGTGACAAGGTTACAATGCCTCATAAGATTGGCCAGGGATTTTAGAGGAGGTATCTTTTTTTCTTTTCCAAATCCCACCGTTGTTCTATTCTCAGTTCTCTTGCATAGCATGAAATCACTCAGCTTTTCTCAGCCTCAGCGAACAGAATCTCTTCTTGTGACAAGTGTCGTTAAGCTGCTAGTACAGGTTCAAAAGGGTAAAATAGCAGCACTGCATTTTATTTCAGACATTTATTTGATTAAAATCTGTTATTTCTGATAAATCATTCCATGCATTCCCCTCCATTTAGCATAAAAATGGATGAATGATAGAAGATCAATTATCTCAAGCTCTGGGCACTCTCATTAAATATTTAAGAATCTCACTGTAACTTACAGCCCTATCGTTTTCACTCGACCTCATCGTCAAGCCATCTTATTAAGACAGCAGCTGAGACTTCCACCAAGCAGTCATATATACAGATTATCACTGGCCAGTCCAATTATCCCAATATCCTCCTGACCTTTTTGTACATCCTCTCTCCTGCTTTCCAAAACTAGGCAATGATGAGTTGCAGAGGCAGCAAGGAGATAGCACAAACTCCTGGTTAACAGATTTGATGCTGAAGCCTCAGAGGCAGGCACGCCCAACCCTTCTAAAGGTAGGTGGGGAATGTAAACGCATTGCTCCCAACAGAAGGAACTAGCAGCTGCTGCTGGGCAAGAAAACTGAGGTTCCCCTTGCCTCAGCTCATGTATCAACACTGATAAACCTATACGCTGATGGACTTCACAGAGTAGAGGGATTTTATTCTGCAGTAAATCAGCCCCAAGCCAGCAAGAAAGGTTAACACAGAACAAAAGTCAATGCTCCTTGGTAGAGCTAGTAGGGTAATGGTTGGACCAGATGATCTTTGAGGTCTTTTCCAACCCTAATGATTCTGTGATTCTGTTTAGGAGCAAGAGGGAAAAAGAATGCTGACCAAGTTGCCAATGCCCTGTCCCGGGGAGTCTTGTACACCATACCAGGCTAACACCATCAGACTGTGTGATGGCATGTGCCAGTATGACAGGGTAAGGGCATGGTGCTAACGCTGCAGACTCTAAAAACTTTGTTCTGATCATAAGCTCCAGACAAAGGGCATATGCCCAGGTACTGCCTGTCCTGCCCTGTAACCTCATGTGCCAGATGTGACTGGCCTGAGGACCACAGGTGGAACACATCAGCTGCATCAGCAGAGGAAAACAATGCAGTGCTACAGGCTTATGAGACATAGGACTCAATGAGGATGAGTCTAACTTTTAAACTTACTACAGCTCTCACCCCAGTACTTTATGGGTAATGTATATTACTCTAGATGGGCACACCACTATGGCTAAAATACGCAACTAGTGGCAGTGGATGTGCCAAGAACAGCTGTAAGAAGAGTTCCTAGGACAGGGAGATGCCTTGTCAAGGATAGGCAAATACATTTCAGCGGTGGGAAAGAACACCTATACGGTAGAATAAATTGCAAGCTTGGAGGAAACTGAAAAGGAAATTTAGCTGCAGTTTTCTTACGTCTTTCAATGGAGCTATTACCTGTCTTCCTTGTTGCAAGTTCCCAGTTGAGCTGTGCATGTTATGTACTTCATACAAGATTTTATCATTTGACCAGGTTTTGCCAGAGATTTAACCGCAACAGCTGCAAGGATATTGAGTAGGTAGAAGGGCAAAGAGCAGAAAGCTGCACCTCAAAGCTTCATCAGTGTTTGAGTCAAGAGAGGACACGAGAGGGGTATGACAGGACGTAAGACTATAGCTGGATACAAAAAAAAAAAAGAGAAGCAATGCAAAAGGAGAGAAAAGTATTAAGAGCAAAGCTTCAGTGTGTTGAGTAACATTGAATCCTCTGAAAAAGGACAGACAAAAACATCCCTGGTATTATCATAATTAGAGGACATTTACAATTTTAACCTAGAAAGCAGGACAACACAGGATAGTGAGTTAATCTAGACATGAAGCAGTATAAGTATCAAGAGATGCAAATACACAGTTCTGATCTTCCTGTCTCTCAGACAGAAGCACTGCTCTTCTGACTTCCAAAGTTTTCTCTTTAAAAATGCGTGATAGCCAGAAGAAAAACAAATAAATTGTTACTGATTTTTTAGCCTAAGTAACCTAAGTATAGCTGACATTCCCAGGATCACCGAGCTCCAAGGACCATTCAGAGGAAAAAGTGATGTAAGAAAAGCAGCCAGAGGCTTAGAGGTACAACTTACGTAAAGTACAATTTATGTTTATTATGTGTGAATTTGTTCACACAGAAGGTATGGTTATTTCTTTAGAAAATAATTTTAACATTAATTACTAATATGCTCCACCTGGTAGTCTGTCTTACCTAGCTGGCATCAAATGCTGCAAGACATATTTAATACATTTAAGTATAACAGTAATTCCATTTCAGTCCATGAAACCTCTCTATTTCTTTCAGCTCAGTATCAGAGCATTTAACTTTCACAATCTTTGGACCATAGGCAAACGTTCTGTGCCTTGCACCACACAACCTCCTGATAGTTGCTGTGACCTCTATGCAGTACCTTGACTCAGTTACATGGAATAATACTTTTTTTCCCCCCACACAGTTGGAGTAAGATTTATAAGGCTGGTTCATGCCAGTATGTAAAAATTCTGACAAAACATATTTTCCTGTTCTGAAGAAATCCATATTTCATATTTCCTGAACATGAAGTTGATCTACCCAGGCATGGCCTCCCTTCAGGAGGATATAAAATGGCACAAACAGAATTATTTAGAAAAGTCCTTTTGAAGAAAGCCTTCAAAATGCTAAATAGGAGCAATTTAGCAGTGCTTTCAAATGTATAGATTTTATTTTGTCTTTTCAATTGCAATGCAATCCCCCAGCGGAGCACACTGGAACAAACTATTCAGGATTCATTTCTCTGTGGGTATTTGAAGGTTCTTTAGAAGTAATTCATAAACTCATTAAAATGTATAAATATTTCTCCAGCTGCTTAAGCAGCTACTTGAATTCAACGTTTTTTGTTTGTTTGTTTGTTTGTTGTTGTTGTTGTTTTTTCCAAAGCAAATTGCTACTGTTTTGCTAGTAACCTCCCATAACTGTGGTCTGCAAATGGCATAGTGGAATTGAAAAATTCAGATTTCTGCCTGGTGCTTAGATGTACTTCATTGAATTCAACTGCATTAGAGACATATATATTAAACTCTTTTTGCCAAAAGGCTCCGTAACTGCAGTAGCATGAGCTGAATTGAGTCTACAAGGAAAAAAGGACATTTTGGAACAGAAACTTGCTGACTTGCAAATACCTACTACAAAACTCTTAGCTTGTGCAGCTAGTGTATCAAAGAAAGATTATAATTATTTTTTTTTAAGTAATGGAAGACTGTTCTGAGAAACTGCAGGAATAAAACAAAGAGTTGAGAAATAGAAGAAAAAAAGTGACTTAAGAAGTGAGAAGAACTGACTGCATAGCCTTGAAAAGTCCTGTATTCACCTTTCTGTCAACTGTCAACTAAAACTAAGTTGAAGATTACCAACAAAAAAAAAAAAGGAGGAAAAAAATCCTGCACTGGGAATTAAGAATCTCTAACTAGATGAAGCCCAGCAACACAAAATGTTTTTATATTCTCTTATTAGCCAACAGATACTCATTCATATGAAGTTATTAAAGACAAAGACCTTCCTGTGGCAGTAACAGAGCTACTGACCAAAACATAGATTAGCAAGACACATTTATTGGCTTGAATTCTTAACACATACTAAGAATATTAAGAATACTAACACAAGTAAGAACATTTCAGGTTGGATATTAAAATAAATTTCTTCTCAGAAAGAGCAGTTGGGCATTGGGACGGGTTGCCCAGGGAGGTGGTGGAATCACTGTCCCTGGGGGTGTTTAAGGAAAGGTTGGATGTGGTGCTTAGGTTTAGTGGGTGACAGTGGTGGTAGGGGGCTGGTTGGACCAGATGATCTTGAAGGACTTTTCCAACCATAATCATAGAATGGCTGGGGTTGGAAGGGACCTCCAAGATCACCTAGTTCCAATCCCCTGATTCTATGATTCTAACATATTTACTTACATACTTATTAGTCAGGGAAAGGCAATTCAAATGAGTATATACCCCTATCTGGCTATTTGGAATCATATAGCATTTTCTACCAACTCTACAAAACAAGAAATGAGCAGAACTTTTACCATGCGAAGCTCCTGCTTAAAGAACAGGATCTCCCGCTGCTGTCTGCACAGATGCATTTGGTTTAGATAACAGCCTTTCGCTACGATGTTTATGCTGACTTCTAGAACCACCAGGAACCGAGCAACACATCTATTTATTCTGCCAATGTAGCCACGAGGATGGCACATACAGCCTGCTTTAGCCAGAAAGCCCTTCTCCTTCCCCAGCATCAGGAGCTGCACCTTCCCAATGGGAAACCTTCACGTACAACAGCATACCCATTTGCCTCCTTTGTTTTTGTTTAATGCAGTTTTTTTACCTATCCTGGAAGAATGCCTTGACACTTAATTTCAGTAGACAGATGTCTCCCCCCTTCCTTTTTCCCCCTATTTATTTTACAGATGAGATAACGCAGTTTCCAAGCATCCTGCTTTTAAGGAAACATTTGTTCCACCACCTGTTTAGTGCTGTGGGCTTGCGGACACGCGCGACGAAGCCAAAGGGCTCTTCAGAAAACACAACCGAGACCTCGAGGAGAACGAGATCTGTGCAGGCAGCACACCTCCGTCCGACCCACCCCTCACTCAAACCTGGCAGGAAAACTTTCTCCTCTGATCAGTTTCACCCGCAGAGGGAAGAGCGGCTGCCCTGAGTACCCAAGAGCCGCAGTCCCCAAAGGAGCTGCTCGCTGCCTGCCTTCCCCCGTGGGGACCGCGGCTCCGGGCTGAGCTCCCCCGGCACCGGGCCGAGCCTCCCCCCCGCCCGCTGTCCCCGCTGTCCCGCTGCCGGCCGGACTCACCCCGTGCCTGCGGCTCCATGGCCCCGCACGGGCCCGCACCGCAGCCGCCGTCGCCCCGCGCCGAGCAGCGGCTCTCTGACGGCGCCGGGCCGCCGCTCCCCGCCCCCGAGCCGCGGAGCCGGGCGGCGACACCTGCCGGCACCGCACGGCACCGCACGGCTTCTGAGGGCACGGCTCGGCACAGCCCGGCACAGCCCAGGAGCCTCCTGGAACCCTGCCGGCGCCCCGAGGCCTCCGTGTCATAGAATCATTAGGGTTCCAAAAGCCCTCCAAGATCATTTGGTCCAACTATCCCCCTACCGCCAATGTCACCCACTGAACCATGTCCCCAAGCACCACGTCCAACCTTTCCTTGAACACCCCCAGGGACGGTGACTCCATCACCTCCCTGGGCAGCCCGTTGTGTGTCGGATGCTTCCAGCCGCCTTCCAGGACACACTGAGCACACCTAAGCTTCTCGACACCTTTAACGTCAAAAGTGACCAAGGAAGAGAGTAAAGACACCAAGGAAGCATTCGGCATTTTTTTGTGAATTTATTCTAACAGGTAACATTTTAGGTGAAGAGAAGTTAAATCCAAAAGAAAATGATTATGCAGTGAGGTTAAAGAGGTAGAAAATAAGCCCTTCGCCTTAAAACACTGCAGAACATTGCATAGTGTCAACTTTACTTATTTCCCAGCTTCATTTTTCTAACAATTTACAAAATTAAGGCCAAGGCAACCTTGATTTCTCTATATATTTAAAAATGTTTTGCTTTAATATGCATGTGCTGGTGGTTTTGAATTTGAATTATTGTAAAACATGAATTATTTTCTCTAGGCAAGCCTCTCTTCATTGTGATTTGACATCTCCTTAGGCTGGAATTTAGCACTTACAAAAGCATATCGGAGGTTGTCAGAAGAATGAATTCCTGTACTCGTATCATTTCAAATAATGAGACATCCTACCGTGACAAGATTTGAGCTTGGAAATGCCATCAGCTACTGCATTAAAAAACTCAATCCCAAGTCCAGCAATAAATGTATGAAACAGCTGGAGAAGTTTCTCTCAACAGGTGAAACTATCGGTATAATTACAACATGTACTTGTCCATAAAGTACACTTTGACACTAAAGTACACTATGAAGTGTGATGGAAACTGAGCAGGGGATTTTAACAGGGCTATAACAATAGCGATATTAATTGGTAAGTGATCTCGCCATCTTTACCATTACCACAAGTTTTGTTGTTGTTGTTGTTGGTGGTGGTGGTGTTTGTTTTGTTTTGTTTGTTTGTTGTCATTATTGTTTTGTTTTGTTTTCCCATCTTATTTCTCTCCCCTGCCCTGTTGAGGAAGGGGAGTGAGAAAGCAGCTGCGTGGGTGCCTGGCACCAAGATAAGGTGAGCCCACCACATTAACCAAATACTAAGCCCTTCCTCAGGGATGCAGGAAAGACAGGGCAGGAGCCAAAGGCACAGTGGAAACTAGATGTATTACATTAATTTTCTCATACTGGTATATCTACCTTGGGACAACATTGTCTTTTACCTGAGTACCTGATTCATAAGATTTTGTTAAGAAGTTGCAATTCTGCAGCATGGAATTTTCTTATCTGTCTAACAGGGTTTCCTAAAGTTTCTTCCAGGCTGCATGGGAAGTGCTAGGGACATGTAAGATCATACAGAATGCATTCAAAATATATATTTATTTTACCTTCATGTGAACTCTGTAATAACTAGAAGTGGATGTCAACAATTCTAACCAATAAAAATGCCTGAAAAAGTTGCTCTTCAGTGATTTAGTCTGTCTTTGAAATCTTACATTCTTACACTTTTATCAGCAAATTTTCATGACTGTTCTAATAGTTACAGAACTACTTTCAGAATTAGTTTAATGGTCTGGTGACAAAGTATTCAAGTAGTTTATTTTTTTCTTCCTATGAAATGTATTTTCTCCAGCTGCTACTAGCAGAATGTAAGATGAAGATAAAAACCTTCTGTTGATTAGAAGTTGTTCCAGCGTTCAGCATTGTATGAAGCATGATCTGTGGTGGAACCATATGCAGAAAATTATTTTCTTCTTATTAGTAAGAAATAAAAATGCCTGTATGATTCTTCTATAGCTCAATTTTCTTTTCAGCATCCTGACTTTCTCATAAAAGGGGTCTGTGGAACTTAACTTCATATTGGCTATTTGGCATTGATCACTATACTGCTATCAGGAGAAAATCAGCAGCTGCTTCCAACTATAAATGCTGCATAAAGAACCTGGATCAAGATCTTTATCTGATGTCAACTGACATCTCTATTATAACCAATAATATTCTGATTAGCCATTGAGGTAGTCTGTGATAAATGGCCAGTATGACAGTCAATAACAGAGTATTATGGCAACTCATATTTAGAAGTGAAATAAATATTTTTTTTGCACCACTCAGCAGGTTTCTGACTGTCCTGTCAATGGAAAGTGTTTCTTCCCCATCTTCTCATTTTTTTTCCCAGTTTTTCTTAGATAAAACATAAGGTGAATGATGGATGTTGAGCAAGTAGCTAAGCACACCAGAAAGCTCACCAGAATCCAATAAAATAGAGAGTTAAAATGTGAAGATTGTATCAGACTACATTTTTTAGGCAAAGTGATTGTATAGCGTTGGATTCTAATTTGCATTTGTAATTTTGAGGAAGTGGGAATTTAACCGTAATTTATTGTTGAAATACTAAAGCTTGGAGCCTTTTGGAAAGAAAAGCTATGAATGCTGAAAGGTGATAATTTTTCCAGAAGGTACCATTGTGCCTACAATGCATTAGAATATAGAAGCTCAGAAATCTCGGGCTATTGAAAATTGTATTACAAATATTTTTATATGGATGGAGAGCAAATGTGAATGCATAAGAGCAAAATACGATCAGGAGAAGGGCTATTAAAATGGCATGTGTGGCTGACACCTATGGGTGTCAGCTCTGAAATAGAAACAATGACTAAATCCCGGTGACTCACAGAGGTTGGACAAGAGAGAGAGAGATTAATCACAGTCATTCCTGAAGGGTGTGATAAGACATCCAAAATCAGCACACACCTAAGAAGAACCCACAAAATGTGGGGAGGAGCTTCAAAACTGATGTCTGAGATGCCTACACAGAGCTGCCATGTGATCTATGGGAGATCTGTGAAGTGGCATCTTGGGACAGGCAGGATACCCTAAGATATCTGAAATGCCACTAGATGTCCAACTTCAGGCACTTGAGTTATTCCATACAGATAGAATTTAGTTACCTACAGATAAATATCCAGTGTCATCTGGCAGTACCTGGGGGATCTGAGACACCTTCACAGAGCAGAAAGATACTTTAACTGTTTAAAGGTTGTTTCAAAAATTATTTTCCCTGTTTAGTCTGCAATTTGAGGCATGTGTCCCCTGCTACAGATTGTTTTAAAACCATGATTATATTGAACCCAGTTTACCTTTTAGATCAGTGGTCCAGGCACACTTGGAAAATATGTCTAGCACTGTCAAGATATATTTAATGTCTTGCTTTGTTTGGAAAACTTACATATTCACCAAGTCTGCCAGTCATCGTGCATCTACCTCTGCTACAGTCACCTCGTTTCTTTTCAAAAGTATTCTGGCCACCTTGTGTAACATGTAGGTGTCATGGTTTGCCAGTCAGGTTGTCACTGGGCTTCTGGTCAGACCAGCAATTGACCCCCGAGTCTCCCCAAGGGTCCTCACAAGGGTCCTCAAGAGCACAGTAAATATCCTTTAACAGAAGTGGTGGCATACATGTAGATGTGTCTACTGAGACACCGCTGCTACATACATGAGAAAGGAAACACCAATCGATTTAACTCAGGCAGACAAATCCTTTGTGCATCCTGACCTAAGGATAATGAAGCACACCTAGCCCCAGCTTGCACCCTGTAGTAGTCTCACAGGTAGCTGTACGTTCCCCCACAGCTAGGGGCAGAGGAAGGTGCCCCTACCAGGCACCCTCTGTGAAACCTGAAGCATAACTTCCGATTCATGGCCCCAGTGGCTGGATCTCCTGGTTCATGTCATCTTTTTCTTGGTATCCCGTTGCATTTCCCTGCACTGTCCCCATGCACATGTTCTTAAGTGACAGCTTGTCTGTGTTTTCCAGTTTTGCAGGTGGGGTTGGCTGTGTTCTGCAGCACCATGCCCAGCACTGGGTGCAGCACTGCAGGGGCAGCACTCCGAGTGTGGCATTGATAGTGCTAATTAGAGGGGAAGGATTCCTTGCCTGGACCTGCTGGCACCACACTGTCTCAGGCAGCCCAGGACACCACCGTTGTCCTGTGGTGTCCCCGTGCTTCATGCTGCTGGTCACACCACCTCAAGGCCAGTAGCTCAGACAGTTTTCGGTCCACCTTTGTGTCCATTTACCTAGCAATGTGTCACTCGTGTTATACAAAAAACTCGCTGTTTTGAAAAATACAGCAAAATGGTGAATCTATATTAGAATTAAGATTTTAATGGGTCAAAACTAATCTCTGACACAGAGAGATCCAATGCAATTGATTTTTAGTTCAGCATAACTCATACAGTTATTTGCATCTTTTTTTTTTAATATCCAAAAGATAAGCTTTCCTGAAAGCAAGGGTACAATTTATTTTTCATATGTAGCTAAGAAGTGGAATTCGTGACTGGGACTGTTTAGATTCTTTATGGGATTAGAAAGCATTCATCTATATGTATGCACTGGGAAGCTGGTACACAAGATACGTTTGGGAAGCATTTAATTCAGCCTCTTAAAGGAGTTCTCTCTTTGAAGCACTCTTGATACTGATGGAATGCCTAACACATTTAATTATTGCTGTATTGATGGATTTAATGTGCATTTCTGGGGTTTAAATCCTGCATCTCCAGACTGAAGTGGAAATGTGTCCTGCCACATGATGAGGAGTGACTGAACCAACCGGAAAACATTCCTGCCTATTATCTGGATCACTAAAGCCAAAATATAGTACAATTACATCACAGGCTACGTCTTTATTTTTGAGATGTCTGTGCAGTTTTGTGTTTTTCTTAATGGAAGCAGGTTCCTTTTGTTAATCCATGTTTTCATCCATGCAATAAATGTGACACCCCTGCACGCTCCCTGGCGTTGTGAATTGTGCATGCAGGAAGAGTCACGATGATGTGAGGATCAAATTGGGGAATGTGTGATCTATAAAGCACTCTCCTCTCTAAGGCCTGAAATGAGGCATGCCAATTCCTAGAGTATTCCTGCAAAAGCTTTCCAAGGCAGACAAGAAAAACTGACTTGCCTAGCTTTCAAAGAGTGTATAAAGGCTTTGCATGCTGTCTACTTCCCATTATCAGAATCCTATGTTTAGTTAAGAATAAGAAATAGAGAACTAAGTTTTCACCTGTTAATAAGATATTGTGCTTATGTGACTGAAGAGTAGATTTACAGAAAGGAATTTAAACTGTAACAAAAAACATTTTCTTTCCTTTTATATCCACAGCAAAATGTTGAAATTTTTCCTCCATCAGATAAGCATGAGGAGTCAGTCCAATTAAATTCCTTGAGTTACTCAGCGATATCAGGAAAACTACCTTTGATGTAACATAAGGATTTTCTGTTCACTGTTATTCAGGTTGGTTTGCCACAATTTTAATTCCTGCCTAGCACAAATTATCTCCATCTCCTTGTCAGAGATCTGCCTGTCTGTTTCTTCTTTGTCTTTGGTTGCGTGATCTCATCCACTAAGGTCTGTTTCTCATTAAAATGAATTTTTCAGAAATGAAAAATGTTATTTTAATGGGAGTAAAGCTTTATTTATTTTTTTTTTTTTTTTAGCACAGAAAGGTCTTTTTCATTCTTATTTGATAAGCACACACTGACAAAATTACAAACATTTATGAAACAATCAACCAGGATAATTATAGATCATTTTACCCCACAGGTAGGTCAATTATTTCTTTAATCAAGTTATGCATATATTAAGTACTACCTGTATCCAGGCTGGTGATAATTGAAATGATTCATGATTACTGCATACTTTAAAATCTCATCAGATTTCAGAATTGGGTTTGGCCTAGCAAAGGACTTTGTTGTTATTCCTCTGCAGCCAAATTAACTGTGCTGATTTAAATTCTATATTTCATTTCTACTCCTTTGGTCTGTCTACAGTTGTCTCTTTTGCAGACAGATGTCCTTTACCAGTAGCTGTCTGCATTCAAGCACATTCCGTGGCCAGTGGGGAAAAATTAAGCGAGACTAATGACCATTAGGCTACTAGTTCTGTTCTCATTTTATATAACTTCATTTTTAAGGCATCACAAAGAGCAGAATACCTGAGAAATCAATACCAGCTTAACAAACCTTATTTCCACGTTGATCACCTGTAAATAAACTCAGACTCAGGCCTTTAGGCTGAAAAACACCAATACTGAATATTGTAATACATTAAAGCTGAAACAATGATTGATACAAGTTAGATTTGGTGGAAGCACAAGTATTTAAATCAGGAAATTTTTCTGAGAAAAGCTCAGGAACTTCTTCATATAACCTCAGTAAACTGTATTCAAAGATTCTCTAGGCATATTTGTAATATTCAACTATATGGTTGCCTGCTTTTTTACTTATCGAGACTGTTACGAATAAGTAGTACACCGTTTTACCACTTGATGGTGCTAAATGTTTTACACTCAAGCAATGCTATAAACACACTTAACAAACGGAATCACCGTTTGAAATACAGTTCAAGTTGAAGCTTGAGTCGTATTTCATTTTTGTAGGAAACATACACTTATCACTTGATATCATGGGTATTTAAAGATTTAGCATTACAGTTCACCTGTTGTAACTTTAGCACTGAAAGCTGTTTTAAATGGGTATGTGTGCCAGTGATTCATCTGGCCTCCCCCTCTCGATTCCCCACCGACTGGGTATTTACATCCAGTAGGTAATGACAGCCAGGCACGTACAGCTCTCTAATGTGCTCCTTTTGCTCATACGCATCCCTGCCAGCACGTCTACCACATAGTTATCATCTCATTTCCAAGATCAGCATCATGTCCTCACCATTTGCAAGGCTCTTATTTATATTTAAGTCTAGGACAAAATGAACTTACCTGGGCAGCTTGACTCACCCGTGGAAGGAGGCTGACTCTGGGTCCTTGGCTTAGCAATTAGCTTGAGCAGCATTGGAAGAGACCAGAGCAAGATTTTTCAGGGAGCTCTTAGTCTTGGTTAGCAAAATCGGTTGGATAGATTTGATATGGGACAGTGAGCGGTAGTAGAGTTTAGGGGCAATTACCAACAGTCATGGTAATTAGAAAAGGTATGGGTGGGGATCCATGCTTGGCTTGTAAGATTTGGGTGTGTTAAAAAAGACAGCAAGGATGGAAGCAAGAGAAGGATCTTGTATGTACTCATGTTAGGGAGGCTGGAGGCAGGATTTATGGACAAACTGACATTTTGCTGTAGGGTGGGTGCTCTTTGGAGATGTTACTGGAAAGAGACTGCCCAGATGCTGCTACTCATAGCCTTTTTATATTAGATCTAAGAGAAAAGGTGTCCACAGGCTTGCTCTGCTTCAGTAGAACATGAACAACATGTTTACAATAATTGTAAAGGGAAACTGTGAAAGCTATGTGAGTGCAGATGAAGGAATACAAGGAAATGTAATGCAGGAAGGTGCAGAAGGCTACTGTCTTGAGGATGCCTTGAAGATGTTAGGATGCTGTCTAGCTGAAAAAGAGTTACACAGGTGCAGGCCTAGATGTGTGTGCACCATTCTATGCACAAGGTGAAATTGTCTATTAGACCTATGAAAGATAAGGCCTATGACTTATTGCAATTTGGGAAAAGGATGCATGACTGCACTTTCTGACCTCTCCACTAAGGTAGAGGTGTCTCAGCCATGTGTCTGCAATCATCTTTACTCTGATTTACTTAAGATTTTGTTATCAGAAACCATATTCAAAAACGACAATACAACTTTTGGAGTATCTGCAAAACATACATTAGCACAATATTCTCACTACCATTACGCACACTGTATCTGTCTGCTACTTTTGTATGACTAAACTGCTTCACGGAAGTCTAATTGAATCATATTAAAACGTGTCTGTTCTCAAGCACTGCCCCAGCCCAAGAGCTTGAAGACACACAAGCCTGCCAGAGCACAATTAGAATCAAATTGCAAAATCACACTACTGCCTCCCAATCCCTGACACGCACACAAAGCACTTTTCAAGGCAGGTTTTCCTGGAAAACAGTTCTCGCTTCCAGCTTCTAACTGTTCAGGTAGGTCTGCTTTTCAATCTGCTGCGCTGAAAACAGCGTGTAGTAATGACAAGCTCAGTCTCTGAGGCTTTACTTCTCTGCATTTTATTAAAAGAACACTGCTGTCTGTTCAGTGCAAGACCTCCACTGTTGCTACTTTCCTACCCAATTCTGCCTTTCAGCATCCACTCTGCTTAGCTCAGACAGGATCCTCAGTTCAGGCTTGCACTTGCAATAGGCACTGACATGAAAAGCTTCTGTTCCCAACTAATAAATAGAGCTGGCCTAACCTTAGGTCATCTGCGGTGGGGAGGATCAGTTAGCATAAATGTTTCAGCGTAATTGCACGTACAGTTCGATGCAGCCTTGTTGCCAGAGCTGCTGCTTAAACACGAGGGACAACAAACATAACCCCTACAAATGTAGTGCAATCAGATAGATAGGACTAAAAAAAAAAAGGGTTCAACAATTAACAGGATTCAAATTATATACATACACATATAATAGTTATGTAGTAACATATTTTAATATTTTAATGAATACTAAAACATGTAATAAGAATATAGATATAACCTAGAGGGGAAAATAATCTGCACATAAAATCTGCACATAAGAAATATGTTATTTCATTATTTTACTAATTTGCATAACATTCAAAGCAAAACAAATTGCTCAGTCTGAGTTTTACTGTATGTATATGTCCACAATGTCAATAAGCAGGCTGGAAGTTTTTCCGATGAGTTAACTTCCTAATGTGGGTGGAGAAAAAGACAAGCAGAGAATTTTCCTTTTGGAAAAAAAATCTGTAAGGCTGTATAAAAAGTCTGTGGATAGGTAAAAAGAGAACTTTTTGAATCGCTCATTTAAACAATCTTTATTCCTATAGATGAGAGATAAGTGGGGTTTGAAAACTGTTTGAATAAACAAGAATATCAGAACTCTGAAAAAGAACTGGGAAGGAACCAAGCTCTCTTCCATCTGAGCACATTCTAGTCTTCTAGTTACTGCTCTTTGGAAGGATTTTTCCTTTTATCAGATGATGTATCAGCTCCCCACTGCAGAGTTTCTTCCTGCTCTTCTGGAAGTAATAATCAAGAGGGTTTATCTCTGCTGGGAAAGGAATAGTAAAATGGAAGGAATAATTGCTTTAATCTATTACAGCTATTCCTTAGATCATAATACTGCGAAGACAGGATATATATATATATGTGCATATATATTAGAATAATCTACATTTCAGGAAACTTAGTAACAAATAACTTCATTAAAAAATGGTCAAAACCGATTTTGTTCCTTTTGCACAGGGGAAATAAAAGATTCAGTGAAGGAAATTGAAACAACCTCCTTTCTCTATTGTCTCTTCACTGTGTTAAGCATCCTGTCCAGTTCTCAGTCTAGTAAAGACTAACTAGGATTCAGAAATAAGATCTTGGTGTTACAGCAGATGTTTTCAAACTTTCACTTTCTTGCTCATTAGCAGTCAAAAAAGCCAACCATACATGAAGATTAAGCCATTATAAAATTCCAGTTTCCCAGAACTTCAATACTATGTGTACTTCTCATCGACCTTTTGTATTATACCACCTATCTCAAAAACAATCTGATGGAACTAGAAAAGGTATGGAGAAGAGCAATAAGGACAGTAAGAGCATTGTAAGACCATCTGTTCTGTGAGCATCTCACAGGCTGGGGTTCTTCAGCTTGGAAAAGTCATATTGGGTGAGGGAGAACAGGGATACAAAATGTTATATACAGCAGGGAAGTCTCACGAGTGACATGGGGCTGATAGTTCACTGTCCATTCCCATATAACGAGTATTGGCAACCAAGATTAGTGTAAGGTCACAAATTGCAAATAAACATGAGTAAATACTGATTCAAGTAACGTACTGAGCTGTGCAACTCTTTGCCACAAGATATCGTTTTTAATGAAAATTTGTTCAAAAATGATTGGGAAACTTCACTTAAGAAATACCTGTGTTAATACCTGTTTAATATACTTTATCCAAAGGCAAAGCAGGAAAAAATTAGTCTTGTGATGGACTAAGTCAATTATTCTTGTGATGGACTCTGTGTTGAGGCAGCAACATACTAAGGACATTGAGTGACAGGGGTACATTGCCCCCAACGAAAGTCAACAGAAACACGTAGTAGGTGAAAATATCTTTCTTGTTCAGTTATGCATAAAAAAGGGAGGTAGTTCTAACTTCAGCTACCTTTGAACTCACGCACAATAAAATGCAGAGTATGCATCTGGCTAAAATCTATTTTGAAAACATAATTATAGTCTCTTTACAAAATCTGTTGAAGATGTATGCTTTTACCCAACATTTTTCAAACAGCTCCTTCTCCTTTAAATTGTGAGTCTGGGCAGCATTCCTGAAAAAGACAAGCTGATGCTAGGCTTCCAAGTACATGGCATCTTTTCAAAGATACCTCACATCTATCAGACCCACTGAGGTTGCACGGAGACACTATCCCATTTCAATGCATTTCTGAACAGTACTCCAGTGATTATGTCTACTCCAATTTAGTTTTCTGTTCTTGGGCAAAGAGCACAATATCCTTATTCAGTGAAATGGCTGCATTCTTTCCTTTTCATTACATGCAGAATGTCTCATAAAAATTCCTTAATTTGATTTATAATAACAAATATGCTTGATGTGCTGTTCTACTAGTTCATTTTTAACTTTCGTTAACTCCTGCACAAATTCATTAAGTGCCTGGTAACAGAAGACCGTGTCATACAATATCACTTAAACATGATGTAAACCACTAACACACAATAAATCTCATGTCACGTCTCTTAACCCACTTGATCATTTCCTTTTTCTGGCATGGTGGGCTGTCAATAAAATAAGCAGGCACGAACATGACAGATTTAGCAAAATGAAGTGTTTTGTCTCTTAAGGCTTCATATCTTTGCCAACATAACCAGACTGAATCAGAAAGCTTTTTCCATATATAGTTATATTTAACTATATTGGGGCTTTTGAAAGACATCTGCTTTCCTTACTGATGTTAAGCCCCTTCTAGGTAAGGGAACAGACTTAGGTGGACCACATGGCTCATGGGTGGATACTTGGATATTTTGCGGATACTATACTGCTAGGTGAAAATGAAGGGTGAGGCTACCGTCACCTAATAATTCCACTGTCACCAGGCTGGAATAGAACATGCAAGTGAGCACTTGCTTCAGGATCAACATTACAAATAAAATAAAATAAAAAAAAAAATAAAAAATAAAGATTTTTCCAAGATATTTCCAAGATAAAGTAACTACTCCAGAACAGAATGCCCACAAGGAACACTTACACTGGCATAGATAAAGAAAATAACTGCTCATTTTTAGCTATGCTGGTCTATTGCTTTTCCCTCAGTGTCTTTAAGTCCCTAGTAATTAACTGTGGCTTTTTCTTTTAATGAGAGAAATGCCTTAAGAGAACATCAGGGGAGATAGCTGAAATCTGTCTCTTTCTCCAGCATCAGAAAATTTCAGAGGAAACTGTAATGATGACAGAAAAAAATTTAAGAAAGTTGAAAAACACATATTGGCAATATTGTTTGTAACATTTAAGCTTATGACAACAAATATACTCCAGGGGAAGACTGGAGTCTTTAGTCTTTTATTATTTTTTCAGCTTCAGAAACAATCCATGGCTGAAAATATATGGGTCTTTTAGTCTGTGCAATGATGCCTAAAAGTGAAGTTTGTTAAGCAACTTCTAATTTGTTACCTAGATTTCAATTTTGTTGTTGCTTAAATCTAAAGAAAAATATTAATAATAAATTAAATATATATTTTATCACCAGCTTTTCTTTGATATCTTTCTCTAGCAACTTTTTGGCTGGTGACATCCAAAGCACCACAAAGGAATTAGAAAATTCTAGTTCCAGAAATTGTTACTGGAGATTCTTGATATATTCAGACCCTATGCTTGAAGAAATAGTCTCCATAACTGTGAAAGATCAGATCAAAGCTATCTGTACTTTTCAGTTCCTGGATCAAGGATTTATTCTCATTGTGTTTTTCTATTTACCTCTTCTCATCTTTATATGTGTTCATACCCACCAGTCATAGTGGTATCCAGTACACAGTTGGCATACTTTCAATGATCTAATTACCATTTCTATGCTTTAGGGCTAATGTTCAAAGAACGAAATTTCACACTGAGGTTAAAAGGAATGCTTATACACGCAGAAAAAGACCATGTATGGAAATCTACATATTTCCTTGGGATTCTAAAGAAATGGGGCTTGTAACACCACATTGCACAGTGGTCTAGAATAACGAACCTTGAAGGTGTTAAGTTCCTACATGAGTTGTGAAAAATCAGTACCTAGGCACAAGAGACTATAGTAGGAGTGCTTTCAATAGAAAGAAAGACTGCAGCACAAGGTCACCATTACCTGGCCAGCCAGCCTGCCCACTCCTGAAAACTGATCTGGCAACCAGCACAGCTGTACTAGATGATCAGCTGGCACATATATACTTCTGAAAAAGGTAGAGCATTTGCTACTTCTTGCTCAGCTGGAGATGGTGTCAGGTGAGAACTGTCAGGTTCTAGAGATTTAATGAGGAGGAATAAGGTCATATAGGATGTATTATAGCGGAGGGATGGCAAAAATAAATACACAAGAAACCAGACTGTATTAATCTTTCTGTTCATGGAACAGCTCATTTTAAATATTGTATGCCCAACAAGCACAGAATCATAGAATCATAGAATATCCTGAGTTGGAAGGGACCCTTAAGGATCATCAAGTCCAACTCTTGACACCGCACAGGTCTACCCAAAAGTTCAGACCATGTGCCTAAGTTCACAGTCCAATCTCTTCTTAAATTCAGACAGGCTCGGTGCAGTGACCACTTCCCTGGGGAGCCTGTTCCAGGGTGCAACCACCCTCTCTGTGAAGAACCCCCTCCTGACGTCCAGCCTAAATTTCCCCTGCCTCAGCTTAACCCCGTTCCCGCGGGTCCTGTCACTAGTGTTAATGGAGAAAAGGTCTCCTGCCTCTCGACACCCCCTTACGAGGAAGTTGTAGACTGTGATGAGGTCTCCCCTCAGCCTCCTCTTCTCCAGGCTGAACAGGCCCAGTGACCTCAGCCGTTCCTTGTACGTCTTCCCCTCCAGGCCTTTCACCATCTTCGTAGCCCTCCTCAGGACACTTTCCACAGGAACCAGCAGAAACAATGGCTGGTCTCTGCTTCTCATCAGTGAGTTAAGTTTTTCATGTCTAATATGGTTGGTCTCTAACCTAAACAGCAATGTACAATTTTCATGGGATCTGCCTTCACAACAATCATTTTCCTTTCTTGGAAATCATCTGTTGCCACCAACTTCATAACTTTGAATCCTTTTTGTAGTTCTTGTTTCACTTTAAAGTATCTGTATATTCACATCCACAACAATCTTCCAGTTCTTGTTCTCATATTAAAGGTAGTGGATAATAGTTATATAAAAATGCAACTGCTTAAGCAAAGAAATACATTTCCACACTAGAATGCAGATAATTCAGTGCCAAAGACTGCCATTGAGATGAGCTAACTAGCAAAATAATAATGACTTCAAACAGCTAAAAAAGTATATGGGTAAGAAAACAATGGTGAAATTATTTCATAATGATTATTTTGTTATGTACCATGCTAAACCATCAAGGAATGAAAAATGATACCAGTCTGTAGTTTTTATCTAGCTATATATGAAAACATAATGTAATATAGTGGTCTGAAAACATGACATGTCTGGCTTCCTGTGTGCCCATGCTGACCCCTCAGGTAGTGAGGGAAAATGGAAGCTAAGGACAGGCAGCCATCACCAAAGCAGTTACTGCAGCTCACATTTAAGCTGCCTTTTTTGGGGCACTCCTCATCTGTCAGGATATCAGCTGAATTAATAGCTTTGGTAAAGGAAGCTGGTCCTTGCTTATCCCCTGCTCAGGCAGAGGCATGCCACAGGCTCACAAGGGAACCCTGTGGAAGATCAGTGTTTATGAATTATAGTTATGACAATCATGTCTAGTCCTCAAATGCTCATTGTTGGTGAAGAAAAGTCATTTTTTCTCTGTCTGGTCTCCTTTTACTGCTATAAGAAAGATAACAGATAAACATGACTTAATAAATGATAGTTAAATGGAGGCCACATGCTGCCTGTCATCTAAGTAACCTGTTCTGTAAAAATATCATTGTAAGAAGAGTGGTGACATAAAGTGCTTGTTATAAAGGAATTTGAGAAAAAAGGCAATGGCAGACACTGCAGGTCAGAAACACTGAAGGCTTTATTCGAAAGCTATACCAAATTAATGTTTGATTTGGCAAAGGTGCGCCACTAGGCAGTATATTATGAGCTTTGACTTGTCCACCACCTCATAAAAAACACATGAAATTATGACAAATACATGTTTTTAGAAGTACTTTTAATAAATAATAAACATATAGTAAAACTAAAAGTTACAGTACACATTGTTTGAAAATAAAAAAGTTGAAATCAAGAAGCCTTGAGGGAAGCTCTGAGAAGCAAGGGGCCTGCCCCAGCAGTGTGCTGCTGCAGCATATGTGCAGCCTTTCCAGCAGTTCACAGGCTTAAATGTTTTCTGCTTCGTAAAGTTATTTTGGTGCAACTCACCGAACACTTGAGACTCCCATTACTGCTATTTGACAAGATAAGAGTTAAAAGAATAAAATCTGCATTCAGGTTTCCAAGCAGATGGGGTAAGGAGGAGGGTGGATGGGGAAGATCCCCTGGGTTAGGCAGGGAGCTCAGGGAGGAACTATCAGCTAGGTAAAACCCAGGGCCAGGCCTGTGCTGTATTCACCAACCCCAAACCCGCTGGGCCAAGGTCCCCTCAGGGGTGGTGGGGCCTTCCTGTCACAGGGGGAACACTGAATGGCTGCAGCCAGCCTTGGGCCTGCACCAGACCCTGCCCTCCCTTCTCTAGCTGGGGTTTCTCATCCTGGGCAGGCCGCAGGAAGCAGCAGGCACCCCGCGGCTGGGAGATAGGCTGGGCATTGGGTGCCTAGGCTGGGTGGTGTGGCCCCTGCTGGAAACTCCTGGCTCTGCCCCGCTCTCTACAGGTGCAGCATTCCTGTGGCCACCTCTGTCAGCCTTACCAAGGGCAATGGGTAACATGAGTTGGGTCATGCAATGTTGTTGGGACCGGGGTTCAGAAGACAGTGTGTCACCAGTATCATCATTAAAATCCATCCACAATGAAACTTCAGACTTGATGCCACCCTTCACTAGCGTAGTATTTCTTTACCCACCCCCACGAGCCACCCCAAACCACCGCGCAGGCAACTAGATGCACTATAAATGTACTAAAAAAAAATAATCATAAAATGAAGAGTGTACGGGTGATCAGCAGAGCATTCTCTATTCACTCACACAAGGATTCTTTCTAGTCTTAATTGGCTTTATGATTTCATTTTGATATACTATGCTTTTCCTACTATCCATTAAGGAGATTGGGTAGTGTCCAGTATTTTTCAACATGAAAGAATAGAAATCTTCATTTTGTAAGTAAAATGTGATTGATGAGACAGAAGGCAGACAAAAGCGAGCAGTGGGTATCTAAAATTGCAGCTAAGAGACAGCGGCTTCTAGAGACCAGCGGTATTACTTATATGCAGGTAGGTCAAGGAGGTGAAGTGTAAATCACTACAGAACATGGACTTTGATGTGTCTATCACTCTTAAGGAATAATGAAAACAAAGCTTGGCTTCAGATCATTTAATATTACAATAGAGTAATTGTTAAGGAGGAGGGAGAAAAAGAGCCTGGGAAAGGCTGAGGTGATGAGTGGATCTAGAAGAGGATAAGGGGGCAACCTAGGTAAAAATTAGGTTGAGGCAAAAGCATTGCTCATATCAGGACACAAAATGAGATGACGGTGAGAACAGCACACTGCAAAGTGGACAGGCTCAAACCACTTCTCAACTTTGCAAATCAGTGTCTTATGTGTCAGCATGTCTGCCTGAGAAGTGGGATAGTGTTTCCCATAGGCAAGTAGGATAGGGGAGGCCATCCCCAATGGATAACTGCTGTAGGTTACTGTCATGTCCACCCAACCTAGTGACCTTCAATATAATGATAAAAACAGAATGATCTAGAAATACTAGGCCGGATCAAGGCTCCAGGGAGCTCAACATCCTACCTCTGACAGCAAAACTAGATGTCTGGGAAAGCATGCGAGTTAACACAACCGAACGCTCCTGTCCAGGCCCCCAAACACTCAAGTCAAAAATTGATATCTGTACAGTCAGTGACTTGCGACAGATTTCTGTTATAACTTGTTATGCTGTCCATGTCAACATGTACAAAATTCCGTCAGTCTTTTGCTGTTTGCATAAAGACTGATCTTTTCTTTTTAACAACTCCTGCTAGACTCATTTGATGTTTCCTAGTTCACCTGATAAAGGAATACTGTCAGGACTTTATCTTTGCTGCTACACTCAAATACAGAGCCATTTCATACAATCATAATTATGTATCAGTTGTGTCATTTCAGTGGTGACAAGCCTTCCTCTACTTCACTGTTGTCAAAAAGCATTGTCAATCATTTCTCTCATCTTTACTCTCTTAGTCATCAGCATTTTGTTACCCCACCACTTGCCCCTTTCTTCAGATTGCTTTACAAATGTATTTGAGAGCCAAATCCAAGCAGAGATCGCTGCAGAATTTAATTGACATCCTCCTTCACTGCAAGAGCTACTTACTCCTGCCCTGTTTGTCTTCTGACAATATGATGTCCACATGAGATCCTCTTCTCTAGCCCACATCTACTTAGTTTCATTTGAGGAACTCCAACAAAGAATTTTAGAAATCCAAATAGGGTATATAAACAAGATGACTTAAATGCATACTTACTGACCCTGCCAAATAAACTTGATAGGTTGATGAGGATGTTGGTTTTTCCAAAGCATGACAATTTTACCCATGGGGCTGCTAATTCTTCTTTTTAATTCTGTTCTCATTAACCAGTATTTCACGTGTCCTACATTCCAACACATCAGTGCCTGTTTGTGCTGCTAAAACCAAAGTACTAAGCAAACACGTGACAAATTCAAATGGATTTATTCAAAGTTTTTTGAATGTTAATTTAATTATTAATAAATGTAATTTCTTACAAGTAGGTATAAATCTATTCATTATCATTACACATCTATTTCCTTTACTCACTATTTGAAGCACCCACAAAAGTACTTGTCAATCATTGGACGGGAAGTATCTAAAGTTATGGCTGCGTTTCTATAATTTCTGGAGAGCAAATTTGACCTATTAGAGAAGTATCAGATTTATAATCAAAACCTGCTTTTCTGTCTCTTGTCAAACAGTTTGAGACTGCAAATGAGAATTAAGTCTAACTTCAGTTTCAGCTGTAGGAATATTACTTCGCTTGGACTCCTGACCATCCTTTCATTGCTGTAGATTGCACGCTAAAATTCCTGCAGATAAAGAATCTCAAGTATGATGCCCTTGACATTTGGTTGCAAGTCTGGGCTGTTTTGGAGGGGCTTAGAGAGAAAGCAGACAGATTAATCATTGCCAAGAGGCACCTAGCATGTACCTCAAGCTGGAGTGTATTTCACTCCAGTGATCCCCCCGCCCCCATTATCTTCTCTCCAGCTTTGCATCCTACAGAAACAAAGTGTAGAGGAGTGTGGTACCTTGTCTGCTGCCTGTCTGCCTGTGCATGAACATGTAAATTCTATTTTAAAAAGTGTTTAAAAATGCCCAACACATTAGGCAAAACTTCACATTAGTATTGTCAGTTCACTAGCACGGAAACTAAGACCAGTTCCTTTTCTGAGAACAACACCTGGTTCAATTAATAGCCCACATTTCAAGTTTATGGCTAGCTACAGTAAAGACCACTTTACCTAAAAGACTGTCACTGAACAATAGAGCTTAGAAAGTGGTCCTACAAGGGAATCGGAAAATTGGATTATGGTATTTTTTTCCTCATTTTTATTAGGTTGTTTTATGCTAAAATATGCTTCACAGGAAGGTAAAATTTTATGTGTATATTAATTTGCTTTAAAAAATGAAACCAGGAGCACATGGATGACAACAACTAGCTTTTTTTTTTTTTTTTTTTTACATAAAATATTAATGACAGTAATTTTTACCTCTGATTTAACTTCAAATTTTAAAACAGACAAATATTAACGTGACTGTAATACAGTGTGAAGACATATTCTGAAGTATGTCTTTCAATATATTTAAAAAAAATGATTACATAATAATCATAAGATCATAGATTTAATCAGGACTCCTTGGAGTTGGCTGACTAACATTCATGCATACAATTGTTTGGAGAAAAACAGTGAAACATTCAGACAGCTTTTTTTTTTTTTTTTCCCTTTTTCAAAACTTTATTAGGTAGACATTACTAGATGACATTGTGAAACCCCTTGTGTGCAAGTGAATGAACTCTACAATACACGTCTTCCCACATTTCATTAAATGCACCCCTGCCTCCCCCCTCCCCCCAATTTCTGAATGTTAGCTCTAAGACAGGTGGAGTGCATTCAAATGCTACTTGACATTCTTCCATTTCATCATGGGGAAGCACTTCTTAAGTTTGTTAATAACAGGGGATCAGGATATCAGTCTAAGTGAAAGGAATGCCTTGAAAATAAATGAAGTACCGCAAGTTTTGACTTACGAACTTCACTCTCAAAACAGACACCAGATTCATCGCATAGCCTTTTAAATTAAACTGCCTACCATGAATGTGATTGTATTTAGCAAAGTGAAGCAGTACAGAGACATACCTACTACTGAATACTAGTGAGGTAACATTTTGAAAATAAACTGTTAAAAAATTCACTTACTTTCAAAAGGTCCTGTCCAGCAGGACAAACATTGGCAGAACATCTTCCCTTGTATCCATGCATGTACATGTGCATATACAACCTGTGTCATTACAGCTTTTTAAAGAACAGGATTTTAATTATACATTCATCAGGACAAGTTTAAAATCAGACATTACTATGGCAGATTCAACAGAAGACTTCAGTGAGTTGTCTCTAGACCTCCTAAATTAAAAGGCACTCTGAAGAGGGTAGCAAAAAAATGATCCTTACAAAACATTGACACAAAATGAAGCAGCCACAAAGGTAGCATACTCAATAGTGGTTATTGGTATAAATTTAAAATACCAACTTGAACATTAATTATTTGTAAAATATTGCCCAGGAATACTGAACATCTTTGTCAAATTTTAGCATGAAGACCATTGTTGCTATACTATGCAACAAATATAGTTATCAGCTAAAAGCAAAAGACGGGTAACAGAAAAAAATTAACAGCATTTTGGTTCTGTGCCTGCTGGTTTTAAGAAAGCAGAATGACATTCAAGGAAATAACTTCTGAAAATAAACAGTAACTCTTGACAGTAATGACATACTTTGATACATGGTGCCTCCTATTCAGTGGGTTATAGAATGAGTTAATGCCTAGTAGCTGGAGATACTACTGAAATAAAAGCTACTAAGATATCGTGATAATTCACTTAAAATTTTATTCAGTATGACACTAAATCAAATTACCTATCACCAAAAACTTCAGATTTGTAAGCTGAATCCTGATTAAGCACTCATGTATGATGCTTAATGAAGAAATAACGCTCTAAGTGACAGCCATATTACTAATTAAGTACTCCATAGGGGAAAAAGGCCTCTTCTACTGTTCTAAAAAAAACAAAAACAAAAAACAAAACTCATGAATTTCAGGAGAAAAGGTCCTAGAAGATGAGATGATTATCTTCATTTCTTTTTCTCCTTCACAAACTCTTAGTGGAGTAAACTGAACACAGTGAAACCATTTTATGATTATGAATCCATGATAAATACTTTTTAAACATCATTTTTCATCCAACCCTCACCAGTTACCAGCTGTCAATTTCCTTCCAATAACTAACATTTTGTAGCTCCAACTTCTTTTCTTCCTAAGCTAATTCATAACAGAATTTCATATAACTCAGGATAATTTTAGAGTAGCTTATTATTGGCACCTGATTTCAAATAGATGGACAAAAAAGTGGGAGCAATGTTGGTTAAAAAAAAAAAAAAAGCAGATCCTTTTAGAAAATCTAGATCACAAAGGCAAAATCCCACTGACCTCTGGGAAAGTAATCCTAGAAAAAAAACCAACACCACCCTACAATAGACATTTTGAAGGTATCTGAACATGGTAATGTATCTGAACATGCTGTTTTTCCAGATCATCTGGTAATGAAGGGCAAGGCATAGATCCAAGAGCTGCTCCACTGACCTCCCTTGATGGTTTGGCCCATCAAGGTATCCGCTCCAGAGGAATTACAAACTTGTATGAACAGGATACATTAGTTCAAGTTGGATACCACTGAAATGCTGTTAAACTGCTCCAAACCCCAACCTAGCCACAGTGCACAGAGTGGTGTGAACAGGGCCCATTAGAGCCTTGGAGTTTGAGGTTACACATACTCAAGGCTCTGGTGTAACTTAACTTCAGTTGAAGTCTCTTTTCCAAACAGACACATGTTCTTTTTAGTGGTTGAAAACTCCTAGCTGAGTACGCTGGAAGACCAAACTCATTCTGACAACACATATAAGATGCATTTCTGCAGAAGTCTGAAGATGAATAGGAAGTTAGAAAAAAATATTTCTGAAATGAGATGAAGATCAGCAGATTAAAATAATGCTAGATTAAGTTTGCCATTCTTAAAAAAAATAACTTGTTCACTAACAATGTTCTTCAACCTTCTAAGCAAAGCAGTACTTAGTTTGGCTTAACATGTCTGCACGTAGGACTACTTAACAGAAATCCCCATATTGCTCTATCAGGGGGAGGGTAGAGAACACCTTTCCTTTGTTTCAAGCAATAAGGCACTTACACGTATAACATTTTTCTCACACAAAACACAATACTGGAATTCAAGTGTTGATTATATGGATATTGCCTGCCTCCAGTTTTCATAGCTTTACTCTTAGTCATGCAGAAAGTTCTGATCGCTAATGCATACAGATTTTATATAGCCCAAATGTGGAATTAAAAATTCCTTTCTTAATGAATCTGGATTATTTGTCCAGCATTCTACTTGTGCCAGAAGCACCTCAACTAAAAATGATCTATTGTTTAACTACCCCTGACTCCCGGCATTCAAATTAACCTTATTTTAAGGGGAATTCTTCACATTAAGATATATAAAAAGAGATGGGACAGGACAGATTTCTCATTGACTTCTCAATTAAGATGAAGCTCAGATTTGACAACCTTCTCAGAAACATAGATCGTTTTTCTTCTTCTCTATTATTTATTCTCATCTCTACCACAGGCAAAATATATTTCAGTAAATACCTTAAAAAAATTTATTTGGGCTCAGATGGTTAGTTATGTAACAGAAAAGGCAGTCTAATTAAATTTAAAAAATGCAAAACTTTCTAGCCCTAAGGAGAAACAAATTTCAGCAGTTTGCATTTAAGTAAGTTAAATACAACAGAGAATCTTTTCCTGGTATACCTCAGCAAAATCCTACTTAAACTACTTGTTACATGATCATTTACCAAAATCCAATTTTGTCTGTGGCTATTTTCACAAATCAGTTTCAAATTATGAAATTTAGAAGTAAAAGGAGAACATTAAAAATAAAGCGTATAATAAATGGAAATATAGTAAACATTTCGTTATGAGATGGTAAGCAGTGAAACGGAACATCTACTCTGTCCTTGCAGTTTCTGGACATGAAGTAGCATAATGTAAATCGATATGAACGCTTTACTGTGCATTTTTTAATGCAAAAAGACAGTGACTAAGGACTGAATTCATCTGTTTACCCACAGCTTGCATAAGAATAGAACAGTTCAGTAGGAAGGGGCTTACAGATATCATCAAGAGCAACTGCCTGATGACTTCAAGGCTAACCAAAAGTTAAATCATGTCACTGGGCATGTTCAAATGTCTCTTGAACACTGACATGCTTGGGACATCAACCACCTCTCCAGAAATACCTATTCCAGTGTTTGACTGCCTCCATGGTAACAAATACAAAATAAGTTTATTGACTGCATCAGCACTTTTACAAGGCAGGTTTAAAATATGTGGACAGATTGAAAATCTACTTACACCACCTAAACATTCTAAACATAAGGTAAATGTGTCATTGTGTTATTAATATCATGATCAGTTAGTAACAGAAGGATAAAATCACAACACTGTTTTCAGTTTGCCAAGTTTTCAGCAAGATAAAGGTTGAATGGGGCTAGCATGCAACAATGTTCAAATAGGTATGTGCAAAATCAATTTTTATGCAAAAAATCCATTTTTAATGCAATAACTTTCTCCTCTTCTGTGATCCATACAACACACTTCAGATCTACATTTCATTTTGATAAGCCAAGTAAGCTCCAAAAAAGTTTCTTCTGCATATTTAAACTAATTACTATTACACCTGTTCCTTATTTTTATTAAAGGAAGATATATTTAGATGTAAACAGTTGGAATTATGTTTAGAAATTTATGTATTTATTTTTAAATAGGGACTAAATAACTAAAGCTTACTACAAATGTTCACCTTTGAAATCAGAGCATGCACCGATTTCATTTTCCTACGTTATGGTGTTTTACTGTCTGGCTAAGAGCATCAGTGATTAATTGCCTAGTATGAGCACTCCACTCCTTACTGGAGAGAGAGTGTATAGATCCTGAGCCCATATGTACAGAATAAGGAAGAAACAGCTAAGAAGTTATAATCTTATGTATTTGTTAGTTTGTGGATTTTTATTTTAAAAAAGTTTGTGGGTGTTGTGTCAGCTTCAGCAGTGAAAACACCACTAGTCTTGACTTTGAATCAAGGTGTGGCTGTTTTTTCATCTAACAGTAGCAGAAGCCAGACATACCAGCAATTTAATTTTTAAATACGTGCCGTCTTTCTCAAATTTGTGTTAAGTCTGAGAAATATTAAACATCTGTAACTCCAATTCCTACTATGTGTTAACATCTGTTACACTGAAGGCAGCAGAATTTTAAAATGTTTAATGCTGCCTGTGGGGGGTGTTTCTTATGTTATTGGTGACTCAAAGCATTAAGGTCTCTTATACTAAAAGCTTGTATTCATTGGCAATAGAATTTACTTGAATAAGAATACTGTTTGTGAAATCTTTCCTATGTCCTGCTATCTCCTGCACTTATTAGACAACACTAGTAGTATTACTCTGCAAGTGAGAGAATGGTCATTACCATAGTTTGCACTTCTTCAGAAATAAAACAGATTTCAAGTTGCTGAACAATGCTTATCAACAATGGCTGCCAACACACTTTCTAGTATTTTGGAACACTGAAATATTTTTGGAATATCAAAGTATTTTGGGCCAGTTCTGTGCTGGCATAGAAATGGATATAACCTGCCTGGTTTAATGGGGCTATGGCTGATATTAAGAGCTGACCCACTGTAAGTATAAGGCTGCAAAATTAGAAGAAACAAAAATCTCTAGTAATTTCCTCACGTGGGATTCTTTCCATCAGCAAAATTAACAGAAGACTAATACAGATTATAAATCTGTATATATATCCATGGTTCTCATCCACTACTTGGCACCACACAATTATTATCATACCAAGAATTATGAATGATGCAAGGTCTGCTCAGGAAACAAACCGCCACAACTAAATAAAACAAACAAACAAACAAAAAAAAAACACAGCTCAGCCTATTTGGCCATTGAACACGAAACAGTTACTCAGATCTAACTGAGAAACCATTCAATCACTGGAAAATTTTTATCCTCTGGCAGAATCATTGTCTCTCCTACCCACCACTGAACATCACACAGACTAAGGCAATCTTCAGAAGAACAGAAAGCTCTCTGGCTAAAAGGAACACCTTACAGCAATCCTAAATACTCTCTAGTGGAATTGGCAGTACTCCCTACAAATTAATATTTTTTATTAAGTAAAACTTCACATTGATCAAACTTTCAGAACCAATAACTAGATGTAAATTAACAAACAAACAAACAAAAAAGCTATCATACCAAGAAGAGTTATGATGCAAGCATTAGTAACATCAAAAACAAATGCAAAATCCTCTCTTCCATACACATTTGCACTGCCCCTGAGGAAGATAATAGATCAAAGTGCACTGTATTTTAATGACATTTGAAAAATGAGTGTACTGCTATATAATAAAGGCAATGAGAATTGAAAAGTAACAGTTTTTTTTTCTGCAGAACTAAGACTGATAGGTCAGCCAAAGCACTGAATTCAACTCCTGCCTCTTGCTTGTAGTCTTTGTTTCCTACTCTTACCTGCAAATAGATTTACAAGAAGGAAATAAACAATTATTTTCCAGTGACTAACTGGATGACCTCTGCAAAAACACGTAACTATATTCTGAGAAGCTGCAGCAGGAAAAATCATCCAGCCATAGATATGGTTGAGCAGCCCTGAAACTTGACCCAACTGATGAAACTTCCTCAAGAGCCTAAGTGTAGAAATGAAGTAAAAGATACCTTGAAAAAACAGAACTCAAGAAGCATGCACACAAACATTTATTTGGCCATGCACATATACTGGACATACAGAGCATATACCTAGAGTGTCCAGTTTGAATGCATGACTGAAAACTGTACTACTAAACTGTAAGGGGCTCTAGCAACAAAAATGATTCTGCATTGAACTGAAAATAGCTGACCTAGAATCAGGTGCTTAGCTTGAAGACATAAGGTACATGAAAGGGTAGTGTGACACATGGCTAACGCAACTCTTGGTACATAAGTCTCCTCTGCAGACCAAGAGCAAGACAGTCATTTGGGGCACTAATTGCTGTGAATTACTGATGGCTCCCACAAAGACAGCAGAGAAAGGTCATGCATGCCCTACACCACACGGAAGGCCAGTGCTGTTGAAACTCAGGGCCTCCATCCAGGCTGGACTTGTCAGGAAACATTACTAGCAGCACCAGTGACCTTCAAAGGGGTTTTCCAAATGTAGGGAGAGGCAATGAAAAGACAGGTTGAACCCAAAGCATTCCCCTTGCAACTGGCATGTGCTACAGTCCTGGCCCAGCAGATGCCAGAGGAGCTCCCCTGAGCCCAGAGCACCCAGCTTCTGCAGCACAAGTGCAAAAAAGCCTCAGTATGTGAGCATAATGATTTGCAGGCAGTCTAGAAATAAGGCTAATGCTGAATGGATTTAAGCACTTAATTGGAATATGGATATTGGTGAGCAAGAACTTCTCAGCAGAATAAATAGTCTTGAATATAGTGAAAACAGTTCAGCATAAAGTAATGTGTAATCTGCCTTAACATGTTAATTTGACTGTCTGATGAAGTTTCCTGCTAACAAAGACAGTAGAACAGTCTGATGGCTTCTTAAGTGTACAGCTACAGAAACCCAAACAGCTTTAGGTAGTAGAAAACATCCCTGAAATTCCTTACAGCTAAGCTTATCCCATTTCCTTAAAACTTACCGATTAATGATTGTAAAATAAATGGCATGACTTTGATGTCTGTAAGATTTCCTACAAGATGAGAATAGCTGTTTAAAAGCTAACATTTTATTGAATGAAAAATTCTGGTTTGTGTACTGTTCAAATGGGTAAACTTTCATATGGATAGAAAGACTTCTATATTCCCACTCTGCCTAGATCCTGATTTTTTTTCCCCCTCATCTACAGAGGAAAGCAAAACCAAATACAGTCATTCCTATTTATTTTTCCCCCCAGAGAAAGCAAGATTATACTCTCATCCTCTCAAAAGATGCCTAGTTCTGCAATGTATTAAAAATGAATAAATATTTCACTTTGATTTAGCTTGTTCTGATAAAATCAAAATGGCCTAGGTGAAATGATAATGTAGGAGCTGAGATGTATATGCCTTTCCCTTCACTCACAATGACATGCTGTTGAATGTAAAATAAATGCAGATCTATTATCTTCCCTTTATGCTCTTTATTCTAGCATCTTAATTTCTGATTTTACTGAACTCACGGAAACTGTGAAAATAGCAAACAGCAGAGAAAATAGCTAAGACGATGGTATTTCTCATATTTATAAAGAAACAGGAAAACAAAGGAAATTAGTCTACTGAATAGTTAGTTACAGATAATCTCAAGTACTAAAATATTCTCAAGTGGAATAGTTTGACACCATATTACAGACTGCATTGCAAAACCAAATCTATTTTTTATTTTTATATATATGTATATATATATGCATCTCTCACTCTCTGAGGTCTGAAGGTTTGCTAAATAATACAAAAATATCTTCATTATTTGACATTTAAAGAAAGGAATAAGAATCCCTGAGTAAGCCAAAGACAACTGATATGTACAGCCTCAGAAAACACACTCAAAAACAAGACTTGATTTTAAGGCAGCTTCCAACCTGCAGGTAGAACACAAATAGAAAATTGATGTGTCACAGAAGAAATCTAATTAGCAGGTGCATTTGCATTGAGAATAGTATTTGAACTTTACCTCTAAATGTCATTGCTTCCTAGCTTAATATGCAAGTCTTAGAAAGATACTGTTTCTATTGATAGGACAACAGGGTCAACACGCCCTTCAATTCAAATGGAAAAATTAAGTACTGTTGACTTCCACAGTGTGCTTGTATGCACTGTTTTAACAACGGGAAAAAAAAAAAAAAAACACACACAAAAAAACAAACAGGAAAACAAACCAGAAGTTGTCTGAAAACACACATACTAGCCATCTACAGTAAGCTGATATTTGTGTTTCCAGGTAACTAAAATTATCAGTTTCTTCCACTGAGGCTTTGAAGTCAAAGTGAATATCTTACGATAACAGAGTATTATGCTGGTGGGGAAGCAGACTATTTACTTGGGAAAGTTACAAATAGATTCAGATTTAATAATAAATTTTCAGAGAAAGTGGTGCAAAGTACATCCTCTCAAAAGATATGCTGTTTGTGAGCCTAAATTTTGAGGTCTGTACACTTAGGACATTACTCATCTTCCTGCTTCCCCATCTCCCACACATACACACACACACACACATATATGTATCTTCAAACACTCAAAAAAAGTACCTTCACAGTACAAATCTAATCTTCAAGATCAACTTTTTTTTTTTTTTTTTTTAAAGTACAAAGTAGATATTTCTCTTATTCATTTCCTCTCTTTAGTGTATCAGTGTTCTGCTCACACAAATTTACTTTATTCTATTTTCTTTCAGGTTTATTTGTATGATAAATTTGGATTGTGACTAGAAACGAAAAAACGCTTAGCTGATTCTTGACTCTGAATTACATTGCTCTGATGGTGACATGCCAAGAAAAAGGTCCAGTGACAAACAGTGGTTACCTGAATTTAGGAAAAGAGAGCACAGATCACTATTCTTTTCAGATCTATAATGCACCAAGAGCAGCAACACTGGAAGCAGAGAAAAAAAGTGAAACGGTCTCCTAACAATTCGCGATTCCTTCCCTTACTCAAAATTCACAAATTTTCCTGAAGAGACATCAGTAGATCCTCTAAGACTTATGCAGACTGCTTATAAAACAAACATACATGCTATTTAGGTTACAAAATTCCACCAAGTCAATCTTCACAAAACTAGTGTGTAGCATTTGTACTATATGTCAAGTCAGAACAGAAGAGCAGGTTTCCAGCTTCCCTGCAAACATGTTTCCTTGCACATTGTGTCACATTTCAGTGGATATCAGTGGCCTGTTCTATCTCTAGTTACTTCTTGTTATCTAATCCCTTCAAATCTTTTTTTGTACTGAGAAAACTTCAAAATGGTGTACTCCTCTAACAAATTCGTCACCCCTCCCAATCAATATTATTGGACTGTCAAAAAAATAAATATGAAAGCAAATCCAATCAGCATATTTATAAGTATTACTGAATTTCAATAATAGTAATAATAATAATAGTAATGTTTCTTTTTGAGGCACTATTATTTGGCTGTGGCAATCCATGCCGCACAAATGTGATCTACACTCTTGCTTGCTAGTAGGACGACTCAGAAGATAACCAGCTGTCATGTTCTGGCATGTGACGGGGTTTTGGTATGCTGAACAGAATGCTGTGTGATGGAAGTTATTTACAGAAGTAGTTTTTAATACCAAAAGTAGTATGCTCAGTGTACAGTAAGAGTCCAAACACTTCTAAGCATTTCCCCCTTAAAGGCCAACACTGAAGTTAAACGGAGCACATTAGCAGTCAAACGCTTTCTTCACAGGCCAAATCGGTAGTAGAGTTGTGGCTACAATACAGACTTTGATTGTCTAGTTCAGAAACTTAGACTTAAATCTTCAAAACAAAAACCAACCCTCCATAGTAATAATAATAATAATAACAATAATAATAAAAAAACATTTAAAAAGCAGCAGTCAGGGGGCCCATCTTGTTCAGAGTGCACCAGAGCAAAGAGGCTTTCTGGTCTGCAGTAGTGTTTCAGCTGAGGGAAGACGACAGGAGATCCCCCACTTTTCTTCCAGGGCGATGGCTGTGATGCTGTTACCAGAACTGTATTGCTCTGTAGCACAAACCGTGTATAGCCCTTGCAGGACCAGCTTAGTTCAGGTGAGTATGGCCTGTCCTTACCAGGGCATACCTGTCCGTGACCTCTTCCTCTGCTTTTTACAAAGGCAATAGATAGGAAACACAAATAAACCTGCCAAAATAAGGAAATAAGAAGAAAGCCATAGTTAAATGAAATCTTTTGTGCATGCACTGTATTCTTTCAATATATGTAGAGTATTAAGATGCAGCTTTCCATGTCTTAAGAGAATTTAGACAAGGTATCTGGGACAAGCAGAAGAAAATACTAGCCTGCAACAGTCTTTCTGGCAACCAGTTAAAATAAACTAAAACAGAGAAAGAACAAATTCCTGCTAACCCCACTTCCCATCTCTGACAAAAATTTGTTTCTGCACTACAGTTTGTTGTGTATAAGATACAAAGTTAAAAGCTTTAACAGTACTTTAGAAATTCTTAGATCTGAATTCAAGGCTGATTTAACTTAACTCATTTTCATAAACATGTAACATGCAAATCTAAAGGCTAAGACACGCCTATTTATAAAACTTTTTAATTCAAGGTTCATTTCTTCCTCTGCATATTATCAATACTTTAAAAATTCTCTTAGCCTTTGATTCAATCAGTTTCACCTTCATCGAAAGAATTATATATAATAAAATTATTATATAAAAATATATATAAATATATAAAAATATACAATTATATAATAAAATTATTCATTTTACAAACGCCCTTGTTATCTATTGTGAAGTAATACAAAATATTTATCCCTGCCCAGGCAGGGGTCTATATTTTTAAAAGTCTTTTGAGAAAAAGCTGTAAATGACAAAAAGCAAACAAAATAATAATAATAATAATAAACAACACCAATTACAGATTTATTCTATTATTATAGTGATAAAATAGTTTGTTAGAAGAGGCACTCTTTCAAGTCCAAAGGAAAAGCATCACCTCCTTTCTCTTACCACCAGCTGGGCAAAGAGTAGATTTGCTAGAATAACTGCATCCACAATTAATACAAACACATTAACAGAGTTTTGATACTATCATGAAATTAATTCATGGTACATCTTTTTCTGCTTGAATCCAATTTGGCAGCCTATGCATTGAATCAGGCTGAGACTGGCTGGTAAGATTCTAAAGACAAGTTAATTTAGAAAAAAATGTCACGTGCTTCATACTAAAAGTTTATCTATGAAAATTGTATTTTTTTTTTTGTGTCCATCTCTTACAGATGAAAATGCTAAGATGTCAAGTAATACAGATACAGATAGTAACTGCAAAATCAGACCCATTCATATGTGTAATTCTTACCTATTACAACAGCTATGGCTCCCAGTGCCAGTCCCAGAACCAGTATTAGGGGTGTAATGAGTAGTTTTCCAGCTGAAACACAAAATTCATTAACGATTCAATGTATGCATTTTATTTTTCCCTTTTGAACCATTCACAAATGTTTGTGCATCTGATCTCTTAAAAGCTAGTTTATTTTTTTTAAAGACTATGTTAGGATCCCTATTGCTAAAGTCATTATTAAAAACTGAACTTGGAATCCAAATTGTCTTTCTTGTATTGAACAGCAGAATCTCTCTAGCTCGCTCTTTCTCTGTTGGCCAGATGGCTAGTTCAAAGATGTAACTTGCCTTAGTAGCTTGAAAACATAGCAGAATAAGCATTTTACTGATATATCAGCAGATTGAACACAGATTTGAGATTAAACAATACTCTACCTTAAGCACGTGTGTGAAAGATTACTTATAGAAAGGGGGGAAAAGCGAGTTTGTTACCTCTCCCCTACCCTTCCCTCTCTCAAGTCACTTGTATCAGATTTCAGTAACTGGATTACTTCATTCAACAATGACGTAAACCTCTCCATAACCTGAGCCACTAATTTGGGCAGTCTGAAGGAAAAAAGATACTTTTTTACCACTGGAAATATTTACAGTGGTAAAATGAATTGGTCCTTTTCACACTTGTTTTGATAGCTTTTAAATTTCACAGGAGTGTCGTGGGCGGGAAACATTAATTCCTAGAAGGAAAAATTGGCAAATATTATTGGTATTACTCTAGTTGCTAGGCATCTAAACTGTCAACCTTTTGGGGACTCCGCTGTACAGCATTCTATAATCACAGAAGTTGTCATTGCTTCAAATAAATTACTCAATTGTAGACAGAATAAGGAATGTGATGAAAAACCTCAAGAAAATACAAAAAAAAAGTGATTAAAAACATTAATAAACATTACTGAAGCCCTTACTTTCAAAAAAGCCTACAGAATTCTGTTTTGAGGTATAAACTGTCTATATACTTTACTAATAACCATGTAATTTGAATGTTAGAAAACTATGACATGTTTGGTACCAAAATCATTAAAAACCTAAACTACTGAACTGGTGACTAAGTTCACAGCAACAGATTCTGCAGAAGGGCTAAGCGAACTTTTGACTGCAGTCACCTCTTTGCCTACATAAAGAATGCTTCCCAAGTTAATTCAGTTTAAGAGCTCGTTTACTTACAGTTGACACACTAACTTAGAACTGCAATAAAGCATGAATGGCTGACTTTTTCCTTCTCTCTGTGAATATAAAGTTTAGTTTAGCCTATTTGTCCCAAGATCTCAGGGGACAACCTGAGTTCACTAGCTAGAGCTTCCTTTGGTTATCAACACATTGTTTATGTTATTCTTTAAAAATAAAATACTTTTTCTACTTACATGTGTACTATATGTAAGTCCTTAATTTTACATTTTACAAAGGTAAAGAAAGATAAAGGAAAAAGTTCACACAAGGTGAGCAAGACTTATACAAATCACCATCAGCTAAGAGCATAAATAGCAGCAATCACTGCAAAGCAGCCAATATCTATATTTTACTCTAGAAATTTATTAACTTGGTATGAAACCAGTTATAAAATGCTGTGTTTTGAATGTCTGACTGAATATTGCTTTCTATCCAAATGTGGTTTGACACACATCATTTATCATAGTGCAAAAGACTATGAAGCTCTTAATCACAGAGGGAATTGTGACACACTAAGAAACCCTGTTGAGACTATGGATGTTTATTACAGCCACTAAATTTCCCAAGGATCCATTGTCCTATTTCTGTCAGCTCTGCGACTGCTAGCAAATAGAGCAAATATAAAAGCCTTGCCACACAGATGAATAAAATCTTGGGTCACTAGTCCATGCAGTGAACTCAGCATTACGTTATGGTAACCAGTTTGGTAACATTCAAAGTTAGTTTTTACTGATAGTTACAGAAACTGTTGCAAATAAAAGAAGCCTAAAAAGGAAACACTGAAAAAGTTCTACTCAGCTGGAGACAATTCTCTACAGATTTACCTAGCATGACTTAGATATCTGTAGTAAAGTAATAACTGCAAGGTTTTTCAGAGGAGTTTCATTAGATATCCAGAATGATATTTTTCTGCCAAATTAGGAAACATTTAGAAAACATGAGGGAATGTTTTTCTCCTTACATAACTGATTCTGGTTGTGGGGTTTTGGGTAATATTTATGAAAACCCAGAAATCCTTAGAGAATTCTTTGCCATCAAAAACTTTATATGCTAGCTTTGGAAAACAAATTTAATCACTAGCATATGGATAAATAATAATCAAATTTAGTCTAACTCAATAGCTGTATATGCTTAAACAGTCATTACAAGAATCTACTTACAAATCAAAACAGTCATAGTGCTAATACAAGCTTGCATCTGTTTTTAAAAAGTCCTATCAAATGTATGAAGGAAATCTTGTACTAATAAGACCAACTTAAATGATAAAGTTGACAATGAAGGTTGGATTCTAGAAATAGGATTCTTCCTGCTGCAGTGCTCAAAACCATGCCTAAAGTGAGTCTTGTTCTGTCTTGGGACAACGGTATATATCAGATTTGAAGATAAGCTGCTTTCAGAATCCTATCTGAGATACTATTTACTATGGAAAATAATTCACTTGTTTTATAGCACCATTATGTGTTGTGTGCCCTATTATACATCCACGTAGTATGCAGCAATTGATTTTGAACATAATTCACCCAATTGATTTCAGGTGGTACTTATGCTGCATCTTATATTTAAAGACAGCTGAACATGTATTTTTTTCCTGTGTTCAATACCCAACACAATTCATCACTACCTCAGGGTATGACCAAACATTCTGCCTCCAAATTAGCCAGAAGGAGTCTAATTACTATGAGGATGAAATCTCAAAGTCAGCTTTTTACCCTTCAGTCCTAGCAATTTCATCTTACAGTATTGGCCACAGGACAAAGTTCTTCTAAATTCCTCTAAAGAATATACTGGCTAAATGGTGAGAAGAGGAGGGAAGAGAAGGAACATCAAAAAAACAGACTACTTTTGCTCCCAGAGTATGTTCTTCTCCCTTGGGTTTCTATCACCTTTACAAAACCATTTGTTTTTGAAGAAAAGTGTGTTGAAATACATGTTGCCATAAATGCTTTTCCCCTATTTTTATGACAGAACAATCCATTACGGTAGGCACACACATTTGCTGCTTAACAGAAAATATGATGCCAGTCTGCCGTGAAATGTTCTTTCCTTTCTACACACCCTACCCACCCAGATTTAGTAGAAACAAGCCAAGGAACCTTTGCTGTTCAGACTACAAAATCACCACACTTATTTTTTCTCCATAGTGAGAAAATAAAAAAGTGACAGAAGAAAAGGCATTTCGCAACACGTCACCAGTCTCCCACTGGCAGCCCTCTTAATTTGTCCTCTTAATTTCCACTACTTAGCCAAGGAGCAGTGCCATTTTACCACAGTAAATCTAGTTTATTTATTTATTTATTTATTTATTTTAAATTGCTACATGCTACTAGAATTTAGAGACTACACTTTTAATGGCCTGTTCCTCTGCTATGGTCTCCTCTTTCTGACAACTCTTCAGAATGGAGCCAGAGCCCAGTCTTGCCCTGCAACACCAACTGACAAAACCTTAAGACCTCAAGTCCTACCAGAGATGACTGAGGAATTTGGGGTCTTGGCCATGAAGGCAGAATTCTCTGAATCCTTGTGAGCTTGATTGTTAACAAGCTATGCTGAAAAATCTCAGCAATTAGTATATTTTCTGGCAGCTAGTGCTGTCTCTACTGAACTGATGAACATCCCCATGGGAAATAACACAATGACAGAGGTTAACGCTGGAGAGAAATTTTAAGAGAAAACCCTAGAAGGAATTTCGGTTGAGGCTTTGAGGCTTTCTTGGCTTACTAAATTAAGGCAAATCACAAGCACACTTACAAACAGGAAGCAAAAGTAAAATACACTACATGTTCTCTATGTATGTTTTTATAGATATGAACATACACATCTTCACCACTGAATTTTAACTGATGTATGCACTTCCACAATTCTTTGTGGGGAAAGAAAATGGGGAAAAAAATAAACACTACTGTAAATTAATGTAAAGTGTTTACTCATTTACATTATGTGTAAAGCACCGGACAATTAAGACAGGAAGAATTTTTGGCAGATTTATAATATGATAAAAAATACTTATTTTTATTTCTATCTGCACTGAACATAGATTTAATCCTGGAATAACTTAACCCGTGAATATGCATGTAAGCAGTATAGAATTTGTAATGTCTCCTGCTATTACAGGTAGCGATTCCACCAAATACACCAAGGTCCATTTACAACAGCTTACACTGTAGGCCAATGTTTCTTTTACCGAAAATTCTTTTGAAACCTTACCAAGTGCTTTGAAACAGCACTTGAATTTTACGCCTAAATTTATTCATGGACAGTTTATACCCACGTGCTCTAGTGCCAGCGCTGTCTTTAATTTTTAATAGATCTTCTCAAATGTTGTAATTTCTCTCTAGAAAATGCAAGAGAGTGAAAACATGCATATTGACTGCTTTGTACCTTCCTGTTAAATGAAATCACACAGATTCAGTCCCTTTTAAAACAGCTACTGAGGAACAATTTAATAGGCATTCATCAACTGATAGCCAGCATCAAAACCTCAGAAGAGACCTGAAAAGCTTGCTCCACAGGAAATATAGGATTTCAGGCATTTCCTTCCCTCGTCTGATCCTACTGGACAGCTTAGATATCCCCCAGTTCAGCACATAAATCCATTGTTGGGAACAAACATCACCCTAAGTGACACACGGATCTAGACATGTAGCTGAGGTGCTGGACTCCACACCAAACCTTGTTCAGCTTGGCAACAGTCAGCTCCTCCTGCAGATCTAGGTTTTGGCTGCTATACACTGTGGTGTAGCTTTCAGAGCGTGTTTGAGCAACTGCTTCTCAATTTGCATGCCAGCAGAGAGAAACACAGACCAATAGACCAATAGGGCAGTTGTACAACAAAATGAAAAAAATGCAGACAAAAACATAAAACGTAAAGACATTTATCATGTCAACAGTCTGAGCACTGCACGGAGTTTCACCAAAAGATCTTCTATGAAATCAATGCACTGTAGTTTCACATGTGGCAACGTAACAGGTCTATTTAGGTACCTGAAATCAATGCACAGGTGTTACAAGTAAAGTGAATTTTCTCTGGAATGAACTAAAATTCTTCTTTAAGGCTAGCTTATACCAAGACTAATTTTTGCTGGTTTGCTTGTATATTTTTCCAGTTTGCTTATGTATTATCAAAAAAGGTTAGGAAACACAAGCTATCCGAAGAGATTATTTATTCATACACAAACCATTGACAAAGGGACCCCAAATGCTATATTTTAATATATTTATTAAACCACCTTTTACATAACTAAAAACAGGTACCCATCCTATACATTTATATCTATATCTATATCTATATATATCAAAGATATTGATCCCCCACTCTCCCCAATGACCTCTTCGTGCAGCTCTCTACAAAGCACACTTATCCACTCACCACAGACAGAGCCTCGCACCAGTCTCCTCAAATGTGGTCTCTCGGGGAGGTAGCGGTATTTGCATCCAAATATACTGAGGTTTGATGTGTGATCTCCAAAGAAACGGAGCTGGCGGTATCTCTCCCCGCAGCGGTAACAGAAATTAGTGTTACACTGGGAACAGGTCATGTGGTCACACCCTTCTGTCCTCTGGATGTGGATCTTCACGAGCAGAAGGAAAAAGAAAAGACTGTTTTTAGCCCCCGGAGCACGGAAAAGCAGGCACCGCTCCAGCGCGATCCATATACATCAGATGAAGAGATAGTGCAAGCAGCCCCTTGCTGAACTCGGCATCTGCATTAATAGAGATTGCAGCTGTCCTAAGACAATAACATTTTCTAAGGCGTTTCAGACCATCAAACACGAGTTACAGCTGTTTCCAGGCTTCTACATAAGTGCCTTTCCACATAATTCTCCCTCTTTGCTTTACGTCTTTGACTCACATGAGCATCTGAGTGATCCTTACCCTTACTGAAGATGAAAAATTATTTTTACTACCCAAGCAGACACATAAGCACCTAACTTCATTAAAAACCAGAGCATCACAGTAAATATAGTTGTCAACTCTGTCTCACCCCTCCATAGATGGGTTTCCCTCTTATGCCACCTGCGGCCCCACTCCCTGTCCCATTACCATCACAGATTGACTTAGCATTTTGCAATAGAACAAGAAAGGCTCTGCTTCAGGATGAGGGACTTAAAAAGCACAGGATTCCTTATTTACATGTATTTTTAACACAGCATTAAGCCAAGCTCCCTAGCCTTCCACCTTTCTGCTAATTGTCTGCATAAAATAGCTTGATAATAATTTAACATTTCTATACCTCTATATACTTCTGCACACTTGGCACATTTACTCACTTTGCACAGATTTTGTCAGGCTTCAGTTTTAGTTAATAGTTTTGAGAAACTTAGAAGAGAGGTAGTCCTGAGAGTATTTCATGAAACCACATTATGCACTGCAACGTTGATTACACAGCTACTGCTCAACCTTGCCAGTTAAAAACATAGCTAATGGGGTGGTAAACACTTTTCCTAACTCATAAAATGGATTAATACTGCCACCCCCCATGCTCCACAATGTAACAGCAGACAAAATTACACAATAATTGAGGTTGGAAGTAACCCTCAGATGTCCCCTCTTTTAACCCCTAGCTCAGTGGTGGGCTAAATTCAGAATCAGATTAGACTGCTCCAAGCCTTGTCCCACCAGATTTTAAGAGTCTTCAAGTATGGGTATGTCACAGTCTCTTTGAGTGACCTGTTCCAGACTTAACCACCCTCCCTGGGAACAGCCTTTCCTCCCTTTACATCCAACAGGAGTTTTGCTTACTGAAACATGTGATGAATGGATCAACTTCTTACTCATATCTACACATGTATTTTGACAAGACATCACCACTTAATGGCCCTGCCAGCACCAGAGGTGATGAAAGCTCAGGCACAAGTGAAACCTCTAACCTCAAGAGAGGCTCGTGATTCCTAGGGTATCGGACATTATTCAGAGGATCAAGTGTGGAACTGGTCATGGTTCATCTGGGATCTGAGAAATCTCTTCCACCTCAACTGCTACTGAAATTGGAACTTCCGTGTATGTAACAAGCTGGCATTTTCCACCGGCAGCGCTTAAAAGACTGCAGGGCAGATGTCATGAAAAGTGGCTCCAGGTAGGTCTGCCGACATCCTTGTGCCAATGTCAGCCATCTCAGAATTTACTTCTGCACTTTCAAACACTTCTTTCAGGTAAAAAGATGGGAAAGACATTCACGTGCACAAAGACTGCACTATAAAATGCCACGCTGGTAGACACATAGAGGACTTGCATTCATCCAACAGAAGGGATCCAAATAGGCTGACTAAACAATTGCTCCCTCTACTTCGAAGAAGCCCACCGTTCAGTTTGTTTGTATCATTCCTTCACCTGTAGCAGAGGTACCCTGTTTTCCAGAAGCACCTAAAAAGAATGCCATTGCTGATGAGCTTTATAAGCTACTTGATTTCAAATCTTTCACATTTAAGTGTTCAATGCAAGAAAACTAGGAAAAAAAAAAAAGTTTGCCCAACGTTATACCAATACTATGCCGATATTATAATATGTAATATATACAGTATATAATAATATACCAATATTATACAATTGGTATATATGAAATATACCAATTTCATTTTTGATTTTTTTAAAGGGATATTGTCAGATCGAGTTTTGCTTTTCTCGTACAGGTCTTATATAAAAAAAGTGTTGACCATATTAATCGAGCCAAAGTTTAATTTACTTCATAAGGCATTAACTTTAAAATCTCTTGAATCTACTTGCTCCTGGTCTAAGTCCTCCAGAGGCACCGTTCTCTTAATTTTACGTTGATAGTTTTTTTTTGTTGTTTTTATTTTCTTCTTCTTCTGGACACATACTGCAATTATATGAACTTTTAATTTGTATGAACTTTGCTTCTTCAAACCAAGATATTATAAATGTTTTAGACAATATTTATCTGCACATACGTCTTCAAAAACTGCAAGTCTGGAATAACTAGTTGTACTTATCCATATTTTTTGTTGCCAGAAGAAATCCAAACTCCACCACCTTTCCCTATTTGGTGAGGATGGAATCCACTCAGAAAATGACATGTGGAGCTTGGACTTGCTGCCACCCGCTGTCAGACGGATGAGGCCAGACAAACTCCGTCTGATTCAGCCAAGCTGCTCTCAAGCCGAGTGTGTGACATTTCACCAGATAGACTCCAGCCTTGGTTCACAGGCATATTTCTCCCTGCCCTCGGCATAATCTGCCGAGAGAGATGGGTTACAAGTATCTGTAGGTTGGGAAGATGATCATGGCCAGGTCAAATACCACACGAGTGCTCCCTGCTCCCCTAGCCAGGAGTGCTCAGGTGCTCAAAGACCCGGAGGGACACAGCTGCCTGCTGTGGCATGGAGTTTGCTCACTGCAGGTTCTCCCACAGCAGGAGCATAGAGACCAACCGTTTTCATCACTGACTTGACCCCCTCATGCTGTGCAGGGATGCCTGTTCACAGAAACAGGCTCTGGGAAACCTGCCACTGCTGGGGGAAGAGGAGACATGCTGCTCTGCTGTTGCTCCTCCCAGGGGAGCCTGGTGCATGGCTTAACCTCCCCATACGGCAGCAATGACTCCGCTCCCTCCAGAGAGGAAAAATAATTCAATCACCTTCAAAAACCATGGCCTGTATTATGCGATAACATTCACATTAATCAGAACAGTGAATGCATACCATGAGAAATATATGATCCATGATTCTCATTAACATTCTTGTTTACTTAAATTTCTGCTGCTGTTTAAAGCTTTCTAAGTAAGAAACACTCTGTTTCCTCAGTGTTTTCTTCTGAAGTCAAAAACAGTAGTGGGGAAAGGCAGTTAAGGTTACAAAATTTATGGAAAGATATCTAATAATACATAGCAAATCTGCATGCCTTGGCCAACTCCCACTAAAACAAGACCATATCAAAATAAAACATGCTGAAACATCGCCTACTTGGATCTAGAAGTACAATAGATCAAGCAGCATGTTACCAACTCTTTTCCTCCTTCCATTTTTTTAATTGCAAATATGGTAGTCATCTGATCATGTTTTATACAGTGGTTTTAGGGGGTAGACAGAGTGAGAGTCAGAAAAGTATTAGCTCCAATCTCCCCATCCCCAAATATTTTGCTATTGGTGTGTTCATCCCCATATGTTCAGACTTCTTTTATTGCCTTTGACAAAGAATGCTGCAAAATATACATTTTTTAACTACTCAATAACTGATTATGGGAAAAGGAAGAAAACAGTGCAACTGTTCTAACCACTAAGTGGCTCTTTTGATTATTCGCTAGTTATAGAGTTGATTTAAAAACCAACAATGTGTTGACATGAACCATTCAGAGGTTGTGAACAAAAAACTTTTTCCATCTCTGAAGAAAAATACTAGGAGCAGGGGTACCCTTTATGAAAAGATGGAACTCCCTCTTCGACATTCATTTATAATATCACATTACCAGAAAGGACTTTTTAACAAAGGTTCTTTTTCTGTGCTAAATTCATAACTTTCTATTTTGCCTCCCACCATACAGAAGGTTTTATTTTCATTTGATTGAAAAAATAAAAAAATAAAAAAAATCAAGAAAGAAATCTGAATCCTCTTTAGAATCGATAGCTAAACTCACGCAACTTCAGGCTTCAAAATTAGACATTTAGACCACCTAGGTCTCAGGTGTCCAGTCTTCTTATTCTGAATCCATTAAAAACAGCTATACACTTCGGATTTGGAAAAGTCAGATTATTTAAAATGTATTAATGATACACACATTAATGCTGGCGTCTTCTATTCTTCTCTCTTTCCAGCTAGCAGCCCTCCTTTCCCTGCTTTTCCATGTTCATACTTTTTGGCTTGGTACATTGTTTTCCCCTTTTTTTGGACAGCTTATTTCAATAGTTACATCATTCAGATTGTCCAAAAATCTGAATCTGGACTCAACTCAAGAAATTAAAACCAAAACAGATACTTCTGCCCACTCCAAAAGGAAGAAAGTTTGTAAAAGGATTTTACTGTAAGACTTTCCAGAAATCAAACATTTTTAGAACTGGCTCAAACCTATCAACTTTTACCAAATGAGAAGTTGTTAAAAACTATTCAAAAGTCATGTGTATGCAGGAGGAAGGGTAAACAAATGACCACTGATCTCACAGCTTTACAAATTTTTCTTCATGCTTTGAAGTCTTTCAGTTTCAAGCTATGGCATGACAGGCATTTCTTCCCCCATGACCAAAACAAGAAACTTAGTAAACTGATAAACATTCTCTTTATTTGCACAGGGTAAGGCTCAAAGTATGACTAAACATACTTCATACATTGGGAAGTAAAACTTCCCATTCACTATTTATTTCCTACCAAGCATTCTAGTTACCTTACTTTGTCCCCTCCATGAAGTAAATTTAGAGCAACAGATATGTTCAAATTAAGTACTCCTTTTCTAAAAACCTAGTCTCCCACCACCATGGTGATCTCCAGATTTTGACTTATTACCATCAGCAACTGGAGACAACTGCTGTGAAAACCAAAAGAGCAAAAAGCCGTAAGAGCCACCTCTGTTAAGGGTTAGGGGCATGTTGGGCTGTTCCACCACATTCAGGTAGTTGGACATCTCTTTCCTGTCCTGGAAGGATGGGAAATGGCATTTCTAGGGCATGAGACTGCACCTCATTCTGTTGAAAATTAAGCTAATTTATGAGAAAGGATTAAATATCAGTTCTTTCACAACCCTAAAAAAAACTTCTGGTTTTGCCAAAAATTGAAATCTCTTAGTTAACTTGTTGATAGCAGTACTTTCTGACTGACTCCAACACTGAATTCAGCCAGTCTCTGAAAAATTTGACAAAGAGCATCATATTTCTCTAAAGCTTTAAAATTTCTTTAAAGCTTTATTATAGGAATAATTTGGCCTGTAACACACTCATTACAAGTATAAAACAAAGCCTTGTCTTAGAATTTCTTTAATGTTTCTTTTACATGCAAAGAGTCTGCAGAGTAAGTAAAACACGTGACCCATTTTTCTCAAAGGGTCAAAGGTAAGAATTTGTACAAGTCTGAATTCAGTTTCAAATCCAGAATAGAAGCTACAAATATTTACTCTACATAAATATTTAAGCAGTTTGAAGCTACCACCTGTGCACCCCCAGAAGGCAGCTTACCTTGCATTTTGGACACTTCTGGGCATTCCTTTGCCCGTGCTCAATCTCGTTGGCCCAGTGACGCAACAGCTTGTCTCCCTTTTTGTACTCTTTGCAGTTAACGCCTTCATGCCAAGGCGAGTGGCACTTGAAACACCAGACAAATTGGCAAGATGGACACTGGATCTGTACAAATGATAAAACACCAGACATTTGCAAGATGTTTAAATTGATAAAGGTTCTACACCTCCCACTATCTTGATTTTAAATCATTACGACAAAAACATCATCATCATGCCTTGTAGAGCCTGGCTAATTTTTGAAAAAAGTTGCTGTGTTTGTAGTAGTAAGAAACAGAGGCACATTGCAGGTGCTCATTTTCAAATGACTGGCTTCACACCTGGCCCATGACCAAAGCAAGTAAGAAGCAGAAGCCACATTAGACATAGGCTTTGGGAACAACTCTACTTCAGCTGTGTTTGGCAGCACAGCTTCTGCCCGGGGAAGGCATGGCTCTCGAGCAACTGCTCAGCCCTCCTCACCACCTCATCCACAGCCTGTGCTTCACACTGCCCCTAATTTGTACCAGCTGATGGACTGGACTGAGGAATTCAACCAAACCCAGCTTTTTGGCCACAGCTGTTCCCATACCTGGATCACCACAGACACATTTGTGCTGGCAGTGCGTGGGGCGGGGATGCTGCTCAGGAAGCTCTGCCCAGGGGTGAGGACCCAGGCAAAGCCCCCAGGATGCATTTTGGAAATCCTCACATCCCACAAGCTGCCGTGCCCTCTGCTCAGACACGCTGACTGCCTGCCCACTGCCTCAGCTCTGTTTTGAGGCCAAGGCTGACACTCTGATCTCCCTGAAGTATTTTGCTGGGGGGCAGCCAGAATTCATACGTGCAGTTCTTACATCTGTTGCTAGCAGCATGCTAACACTTAATACTTTTCCTTAAGTTCTACATACATAGATAGCATTTAGGTTTTTGACTTTAAGATTATTTTTTTATTTTGAACATGAGTACAATTAATGCAATGGCTCAAGCTGAGTACTTTTTATGACTCTATCTGACCCATTTTTCAGTGGTTGCCTTTAACTTCGTATAAAACAAACATTTTTGCATTGCAGTAGTGTCTGACAGCATAGCCTAATTCACATAATGTGAGGTATCTCTCTGCACAGCAGTGTTCAACCAAGTACTCTACCTTTACATGATGTGTTGCTCAGCGCACCACTTCAGCTTACCTCTTTATGCCATTCCAAACCTAAGTATCAACGCATGCAAGAATATGAGCTCATGCTCAAGAGAACTAGCAATTTTCCTACTACATATAATACGACAGAGTTTACCCCTCCAGAATTCTTTGCCTGGTCTGAATTGCAAAGAAGGAAAGCAGCCTCAAGATTTTCTTCTCTCTTTCCAACACAGTTTAATTACCATTTATTATCCTTCTCCAAAAAAAAAAAAAAAAAAAAGCATTTAAGTGCTAGAATACATACATTTTTTTTTCTTCATATCAAGAAGACTAAGACACTATAAAATTGAAATAGATTAAATTCTGATATCCTGTATCCTGTGCTTGTATGACTTCCTGCTTGCTGTTGCTACAGGGTGGCAAACAGTAAAGTTTTTCATGTAGAGAAAAAAAATCACTTATTAGATGCTTTCTGTCAAAGAATAAGTTACTGAAACACAGGGAGGCAGCACAGAAACAGGAAAGAACAATAATAAAATTCATTTGAATTGAAACAACACGACAGCTGCAACACGTGGTTTACAAAGACACGTGGTTTACAAAGACTTTTTGCATGAGAACACTAATCCCTTACCCAAGGCCAAGGCAAAGTATGAAACAACAGAAATACAAAGTATAATCAGCGCCGTTTCTTGGATTTGTTGGTCCACAGGCCCAGATGCTAAGTAAATGTTATCCTGCTTGTATGCATAATTCTTAAGAACAAATGAACAGTAAATTAGTTTCCCACTCTGAAGAATCTGAAGAATAGCATTTTTTCTGTTACTAACTAAATTCACACACAACATTGATTAAGGTTTACAGAACCCTTTAGAAACCAACGTGTGCAACGGATAGCTCTGACTACTGGCTTACTGTCTGGACCACTATCCCCATATTTTTCTACAAGCTTCAAACTTGTGATTTTCAACATCACATGTCCCAGTGACCTACTGCTAGAAAGACAAATTTTAGCCAGCATCACATTGCATTACTCCGTATTTATTATGCCTCAAGCAAGGATGGAGCTGGTAGCCACCATTAAGTGTTCTACAACCTGAAAGAATCACAGAATAATTAAGGCTGGAAAAGACTTCCAAAATCATCTGGTCCAACCATCCCCCTACCACCAGTGTCACCCACTGAACCATGTTCCTAAGCATCACTTAGAAAACACTACAACACAGGATGAGGTTGCAACTGTAGGATTTCAGAATAACATCTGTTACCATGAGTGGCCCTGATGAACTGAAGTGAACTAGTGGAATCTACCTCATTAAAAGGTTTGGAGTTACTTGTTTACTTTTCCACCTTCCACAGAACTGAGTTAGTAAATAGATTTAAGATTCTGAATGAGCCACTTGACTGTTGTTGCATAGTGTCTGAGCATACATTGTACAGGCAAAGAGAAGTATGTTCTTTTAAGAATTATTATTCTTGCTTTTCTTGGAACTGGTGGCCGCAAAACAAAACCCTAAACCTATTCAAACTTGGATTCAGTGTAACAGCATGGCAGGTACTCAAAAAATAGGAACACAACAGGGCAATTGTGGCTGTCTTTCAGATTCTTAAATCATTCTTCCTCCACTTTTCTGAGAAAACCAAACAATGTGCTTTATGCTTCAGAGTATTAGTGCATGAAATCATAACAAGGACACAGACATACTCTTTTCATATGGTCTGAGGTAGTAAAATATACTATACCCCAACAAAGCAGATAAACTATACCTGAAAACAACAACAATACAACCAACCTTTGGTGTTTTTTCAAGTATGTTTTTCCTTATACCAACATTTACCTTTTCTTTTATGATTTCCATTTCAGTTGATCAGAATTGAGAGGACACATACCCAAGACGTCAATCTCCCTTGAAATAGAAAAAAATACAGAAGTTCTCATACTAACCCTCTTCGTTCTCAGCTTTCTGAAATACTGACCTTTGAGGCTAACATTTTCCATTTTCTTAGCAAGCCTCTTCAGTGTAAACTATTCTATCATTTTCCTCACCTCCCAGGAAGAGACCTTTCAAAATTGGTAGGTAACAGCAACACAAAGCACTGACCATTGTGGTATGACGTTAGCAACACTGACTTCACATTAAAAATATTCTGAGAGCTTGAAGCTGCAGGAAGATTAATGGGATTTTCTGCTGCTTAGTGGAATGCTGGTTACAAGCTAGGATAGCTGAATAAATTGTGCAGTTGATGACATGAATCTCATGCTATCTCTAGATATGGCTACAGTCACTTTTTTCCAAAAAAAATATGGGCTCCTGCCAAAACAGCTGCCTCCTCCTCATCACCAACCCATCCCTTGTCTCGTACCAGCTGAAAATAAGCAACAACAAAACAAACAAATCTTGCGTCCCATTGGAGCTGATCTTTGATCCAGCTCCCAATGTGACAACAAAATATCAACATGAGCAAAAGCAAGCCAGCAGGAACAAACAGCTAAGAGCAAAGAGGGACAGAACAGCAAAATCACTACTTTCAGAGAAGTTCAGGCTTCAGGCTGACTGAAGTGATGTGTAGACATGAAGATATCTGCATTTCAAGGTTAAAATTTTATCAAAAAATAGGGACAACTCATTGGAATCAGCTACACAGATTCATTCCATCACGGCACCTTTACAGCCACAGATTCCTACCAGTTCTAGAGCATAGAGTTTCAGAAGCTCTTCAGTCGTTCAAACAAAAGACAGCTTATGTAAGAACCACACTGAAAAAAAAAACATTTACATTTCCAAAGTCAAGCACTCAAGCCTTTATTTTATACAATGGTATTTCTTCACAGAAGCAAGCAAGAAAACTTTGTTATGAACCTCATGGGCTAAGGCAGAAAAAGCCCACCAATCAAGAAGTGCTTTTTTCATAGCAGGACAAAGAGACAACACTAAAACAGGTGAAATCCAGGGCTGTCAGAAATAACAACAACAAAAGACAGAAAATAACATGAAAATCACTCTAGTAAAACCCATATTCATATGTTCCACACATAGGAGCTTAATTACCAATTTTTCTTTCCCCCTCCCTCCCATTTCCTTTGTACTTTGGCATACCAGCTCTTACCAAAAGTTTATTAGAATCTTGCCAGCAACAAAATCTTACGCCCTTAATTTGGGTCATAAGATAGAGGGCAAGGGTCTTTCCTTACTAGGAAGCTGGATCCCTTTGTGATGTGTTCTTGATATACGAAACTAAGTAATTATATTGCTTTAGTGTGCTGTCCTAAGGACACTCACAGCAAAAGGGAGGTTTGCATAGCAAGTTTCCCTCTTCTTCCTCTCCTCTGACAACATACATGTATGCAAGACCTTCCTGTCTCCAGTCAGACCTCTCCTATGCTATATGTGGGAAAAAAAAAGTCTTTGCCTCCAAAGAGCCTATAATTTGAGGCACACAAGACAACATATTAGAAATCACATAAGAATAAGAAAACAGAGATAACGGTCCACAGCTTCACGTGCATGTAACTACTCACATATACACAGTCATATATAGCCTTCTTTTTACACCTCTTCCATGTGCTGATCCTAAAATAACTCACTAAAAGTATACCTATGGCAGAAAACAACACAGATTCAGGGAACAGTCCAAAGCCCTGGACCATGGCTATCCATACTGTTTGATAGCATTTTCCGAGTTGCATTTCTGATCTGTGTCAACTAGACATTCCTCCAGGGAACACACCTGGACACAGCTCAAAGCACACATTTTGACAGGGTTTGTTTCCCAGAGAAGACTTCAGCCCTACAGATCAGGACTACACAGAGCACTTTACCACAGAAGCAAGGAAAAGCTTCTAGCAACGCATAAGGCAGCCTCCTATTCTTTCTTTGTATAGTATTTCCAGGGGAGTGGTGAGAACATTTCAACCACAGCATTTTAACTCAGAGAGCACTGGTGGGCAGGAGTACTCATTTTATGCTTTGAGGACAACAAAAAAAAAAAAAAAAATCTGAGTTGCCACATCCATGATGTAACAGCTATACAAACTATGACAGGGCTCGAGGGAACAACACAGCCTCTGGCACCTTATGAGAGGCTGCTGAAGAAGCATCACAACAGTAGGTCTACCTTGGACCATGCATCCTGTCTGTATCTGAAGGGACAGTGAGTGGATGGCTGAAGAAGAATGGCTGCATACAGAAGGAACTTGACCTGCAGATGGAATTTTTCACCTCTGTGTAAGGTGTCAAAAAACTGAAAAGAAGTCCAATGCCAGATCTGGAGTCCAACACCAGACTTTGTGGCAGCTTTCATGCAGTTCAAACACTGCACAGATACATGTGAGCAGCTTGTATCTCAGAGTTAGCTTTACTGAGGTTTCAATTCCACTGGATACACAACCTTGTACCTTTTAATCTTCACACTGGGCTGAATCTTATGCTGTAATTAGGCCTATCTAAACAACCATCTAAACTCCTACTGAAGAAAACTGGTTTGTCCAGGCAAGGCTAACTCAATCATGAGATTAGCCACCACAAGTCTAATAACTGGATGGAAAACTGAAACAGAGCATGATGCTGCAGACAGAATGTTCATCTTTTGGAACCAAGATGGACCTTCAGGAGCTCAAAGCTGCTTCTGCCTGCCATCATGCTTTTACTTTGATTGAAATCACAGTATAAGCAAGCCTTCTACTAGAAGTGCTGTCAAAAGGTGTTTTTGATCTTTTTAAAACTTTGTGTATTGAGAGTCCACAGGATATTGAGAAACCACATTAATGTTTGACCTCTATAGTAAGGGACTGAAGAAATCAAAACCAAGAAGCAGAACAGACAATGGCTCCAGTTCTTAAGAAGAAGTAAGCCAACAGGATGCTATCGCCTAACACAGCAAGTGTCCCAAATTCATTTTTGAGAGTTTCAGGGAAAACCTAATCTTTGCTGGAGTTGCACAGCTAAAATTATCAGTAATAGTGCGATTCCTCTTCCCCAGTCTCTTCTAATCATGACTATATTATCTGCATGTCAGAGACGAAAGAAAATACTCTTAAAGTACTCTTTGAATTATGCCAGGCTAAAATTATGCCACCTTACCAAATAAGTAAGGACTAAAGTTAAACTCTTCAAATTGTTAGAAATGAATTAATCAATGATTCATATTCCTAATCACAGCTTGCATGAAGCCTCAGTGACAGAAGAAAGCTCACTTAATGCCCACCAAGTGCTGTCCTACCCACAGCTCTGGCGACCATGCTCACTTTGTATTTGTTCTCCAATTTGGCAGGGGTAGGAATGTGGCCTCTCCTCCGGAAGGTTGTAAAGTGCTTGCACTGAGGGCATGGCTTGGTGCTGGAGTCAATGCGGCTGAGTTCCAGGAAATATTTATACTTGATGATGTCCTCGTGGGGCAGGTTATAGAGGATGGTTGTTTCATCCAGGTGTTCGCTGCACTCTGTGATTGGGCATTTTATATCCGCTTGTCCCAGCTGCACCTGAATGAGGGAAAAAAACATACAGAAGAGTTGCAAGACCTCTTGTTTGGAAAAGGTGCTACTCTGCAAGCATTGAGGAAGCAAACGTTTGTGAGTTTTGTAAGAAAATTCAATTTAAAGTACTCTAACAGTCCACGGACTATCAAGCATATCATCTTAAAGTTATTTTGACTTACTCCAAGTGAACTGCCATTTTTTCAAAGGGTATTTTCCAAATCCAACAGAAAAGCTAATTACTCCTATAACAACTGTAGTTACATACCATGGCAATGTACTCCATGAAACCAAAACGTGAACTAGCAGCACCCATGCAGCACTACATGTTTTGGCTGAAATAGCCAACTCTCCACTATCACGGCTCACACAGGCAGTGAGAAAGCAGGTAATGTAAACGCCTGTATACTTTCATTCCAAAATGTGTTGGGAATCACAGCACAGAGAAATTAAAGTCAATTTAGGATCATCAACTCTGACTCAGTGCTAGCCCTGAGCCGACTCCTGCTAAGCATGCACAGAAAACATCAACTGAGCCCGGGGCTGACTGAGCTAATAAATTTTCCCAGAACCTTGAGTGCTGTAATATTTAAAAAAGAAAAAAAATCCCTATAAGATGACCAAAACAAGAACACACAGAAAGGCATGCTCAACTTATCAGGGCTGAAACTGCTATTGATGTAATGAGCCCTGATGGTCCCAAGCTGATCTGTATGGACAGTTATCTGCAACACAGGTTCGGAGCTCCAGGATCTGAGACCAGGGCTAGACACAGGTCTGCACCCTTCACGCTTGGCAGGCTTTATTAACTTGGACTCCATGCCAAAACAGCAGATCCTAGCTGGTCTGTGAGCAGTGAGGCTGTATTTACTTGGCACTGAGCCTGAGTTAATAAACCCTGCTGGGTCTGAGGAGTCTGCAAGGACCCAGCATGAGCTTGTTCACTCACGTCTGCCACACATAGTCCTGAATGAATGAGAGTTGACTGCACACGTGGAGCTGACCACCAGCCCAATTCTTCCTTACTAACCATCTCCGTGCAAAGAAGAAGGACGGGGGGCTGACAGTGGAATGGGTGTCTCTTTCTAGGAGCTATTGTTTTGAGGTTGGTCAATTCAATCTCCTTGGACTGCTTACTTTTTTTAACATGCTCCGTTATGGGGATCTGCAAACAATATACTAAATACAATAGCAACGTCTCAGATTTTGATGCAGGTCTTGCTACTGCATGGCGGTATCAGAAAACATCATAAACCAGAGACTGTTAGTGCAGCATTTCAGCTAAGAAAGGAAAAAAGATAAAGCAACACAACCCTGCCCTTGCTGTCTCAGCTACAGAGTCATATGGGCTCCAACTGAATGATAATTTAGTCAGGAGTTAGAGAAGACATTACAAAAAGGTATGAAAAGACATTACAAAAAGGTATGAACCCCAAGGTCAACCCATATTGACTTCTAAAAAATCCCCATGGCACTGCTTTTGTTTCCCCCAGCAATGCAGTGGAACCAAAGAGGTGAGGAAGTTATAAGATGGCAGCAGTCCATCCCAGACCAGAGCACAGAGATGAGATCTCAGCCCTGCGCAGCCTCAGCTCAGGCTGTGGGCAGGTCAGGATAGAGGAGACCTTCCCGTGGTACAAAGGAGAGGCTGGCTCCCCTGAACTATACCCGTTGTCAGGAGGCAAATGCTCCAAAACTTCACCTCCAGCCCCAAAAGATAAGGAGAACACCGCCACACACAAACAAGTCTAGATTCAGGTATTTTGGCCTTTACCTGGACAAGGGTGGAACAGAAGGAGCATGTGGTTGAATGCACCATTAAAAAAAAAAAAATCGAAAAAACCCACAAAACATTCCACTTCCCCCCTCAACATGCTGTGGGGAATGCCCACATTTTACAGGTGGAAGACACTAACATACCTGAAGCAGCATGTGAAAAGTTGAACCCAAGCATATGACAGAGTGATTCTTCTCAGAAATTCAAAAAACCTCAGTTTGATACATGTTAAAATGTGTTACAACCACACTGCAAGAAGATCACGTCACCATGACACAGCACATCCCTGTTTTAGAGAGAACATTGCCATCTGAAATATTTAATCTATGGCTTTACCATGTGATCCAAAATAAATGTACTAGGAATTGTTTTATGCTCACAGTTTGTTATCCAAGTATTTGGACCAGAGATAGTGGTCTCTGGACGATCTAGTTACTCTGCTAGGAGTCTTCATATAAGTAAGAAGTTTTGCAGATGCTCAGACCTTTAAACATTTGCTTCCCACATTCTAATAGCTCTGGCCTTTTTCTTTGCAGGTATTCCCATTATGTATATATACAGACTTTCATAAAAGTATATCTTTCCTCTGCTGGTGCCTACCCCTTCCAAGAGTCAGTACAACTCCAGCAGCGCTCTGCATTGCAGAACATGGACTGCTGGGCCAAAGCACTTATCAGTAATTCATTTCAGAACACGTGGAGTTTGTTTTAATTTATCCCCGTGTATCATCTGTGCTCAGGAAGCAGAAAGAAAAATCAGTCCAGCTCCCAAGAACCCAAATACATTAACCTAGGAAAAAAATTGCTACAGAAATACAAAACACTATTGCATTGCTACAAGGATTAATAGTTCAACATATGTTGTACAACAGAAGTAATGCTTCTATTTGAAGAAGTATAGACAAAACAATTTAAATCTAAATAGTCAAATGAACCCCATCTATGGCTACTTTGTTATTGTTGTTGTTTAAGAATTAGGGAAATACTAAAAGGGGTAAGCCCTTTTCCTAGAAGTAAACTAATCTGCATCAGAGCAACACTTCATGCTGAGAAGGCACACTGCATTTGGCATTTAAACTGGTGCTTAAGAACCACCACTTACATGACATGGTAGTTAGAACAAACCTGCATTTATAAAATGAAGGAACACAAAGCTGAACGCTTTCTATTTTTCATGCCCACACAAAATATGATTAAATATGTGGTAAAAGTCAAGCGTGGTTTCAGTGTTTATTTTGAAAATATGTTTTACACCCACTTGAAGTAAATCATTTTTATCCTCTGTAATAGTTTCAGCCTTTCAAGTTTGGCAAAGATTGATTCTTTTCCTATGTTTTGAATAGGACTGAAGCGAACAGAGCTGTTTTGCTTATTAGCAGTAACTTCAATGGAGCCTTGTCTTACCAAAACAGTCCATCTTTGTTTGTGCACTAGCATTAGCAATTGATGCAAGTACAGCTTTAGAAGTAGCTTGTTAGGCTACCTGCTGCTGCAGACCCTGGAGGTGCTACGGAACAGCAGAGAAAAAAAATCTTTTAACCTGGGTAAAAAACAACTATCTAGTTTTATTCTTTTTCATTATTTTTTTTTCAAAGAATTTTTGAAGAGCCTCATCCTTCAATATCAGCTTATCACAATGTCAAAACCCCTCAAAAGTTTTAAGAAGTCTTTGAATTTCAAAGTACCACCATGTATTAAAAGCTTAAGAATCCTCAGTATACACAACAGCATGGTATATTTTCACACCGTGAGAAATGACTGATATGTCTAAAGGCAGTTGAGCTGCTGCACAACAGTAAATGTCAGACTCTATTCAGTTCTTACGCCCAGCTGTGCTCAACTTTCGTAAATCATCTCGGGAGGTGCTAGCACCATTTACAATTCATCCTGTGAAAGCAGGTTCTCATGAGTTTCATCCTGCAGAAAAGCAACATTTAAACTATCAGAACTGCATTACACCGCCCCACTCCCCCTGTAGAACACTTAAATTTCTAACAGTGAGCCAAGCTCTCCCCTGTAAACTAACATGGATGTTATGCATGAAAAATACTTTGGAAGTGCACAGATGCAAGTAAAGGGCCAGTTTGATACACAGGACTTTCACATTCTACAGAGGAACAAACTAATGGAAGAAAGTTGCTTTTATTTGCAAGCAAAATCCTATTGCCTCCTAGTTTACTGGAAATGTTGTTCTTCCATTTTTTTTTTTTTTAATTTTTTTTTCTGTAAGATTCAACTAAGTGAAGAACTACTTTCTTCACTTCTGGGAAGTATCATCTTGATTTTTTTTTTTTTTTTTAAACCAATCAAACAGGTTTTCATGGAAAATATTTTAATAGCTCTCCATAGGACTTCACAGTGGTAGGTGCTAATTGAATGAAATCCAAACAGACACAACACAAGTGCAACCAAGAAGGAAAAAAAATAGACACTGGAAACTTTTACTAAGCATTTTGCACCCGTCTTTAAGGTTGTGGTTCCATGACCATTCCTGTGGTTTAAGTACTAACTTTAGTAATCCATATCCCCTGCCTCTGCGTTATGCCAGTGATGTCCTACTCTTACAAAAAAAAACAAAAAACAAAAACAACAACAAAAAACAAGCAATCCTATGAAACAGATTTTCTTTTTCAGTTTGTCCTCCCTGCTTACTGCCAAACTGTAACATATCCTCAGTGATGTAAAATAAGTGAGAATGAAGAGTTAGAAATAATAGTGATGAGACTAGATGAGATACAACTACTTCATTTGTATCTCTACCAAGTAGGAATACAAACTGGGTTTCATGTGCTACCTCCAGCTGCACTGTATATCTTCACGTATGTTCTTGCCTGTAGTTCATTGTTGCACAGACCAAAACCCCTATGGGTGTGTTTCTTTTGCATCTCCCCTTTTATTCATGTCTCTAGATAGCAGACTTGCATTAAACTTACTTTTAGAACCCATTTTTCAGTAAGCCACCATATTGTCCTCTCTGCCAACCACCATCTGTAACATTGCATCCCTCCCCTACCTAGAAGGGAGGGTCTTCACCAACTCAAGCAATGGGTACATTGCTGATCTCAGAAAGGTTACAGAAAGAATTCAAACTGGTGAGGAACTCCTGTATGCCAACACTGAATTCATAATTGTTAGTTCTTAATTCTTACACCAGGAAATACCTGCACGACCACCAAATCAACTAAAATGACCAGCCTTTCTTCATAGTCGGTCAGTGGAGAACAAGGGAGGCAATCAACTAAATCAGACTTCTATTATGTCACAAGCTCATGTAGACCACCCCTGAAAAGGTCCATCATGGTGTCTTCCTTCACATCTCTTCTCTGAGGACACAAAGTCTTTACTCTCCTTTGGCACAGGTACTATGCACCTGGCTGAAGCCATAGCAAGGATGTGGTTCCTGCACCATGCCACATTTACAGTCACCAGGGCCCAAAAGTTCCAGGCACCAGCAGACACCACACCTCTTCCACTTACATAGTTCTACGATTTACATTAACTATCACATTGTCAACACTAAAACAAAAACCAAACCAACCAACCAAAAAACACCCAACTGAAGAAGTAGTAAAAGAGCCTTTGAAGAACATTTTAACATATCATCCTTGACAAGAAAGACAAGCAAAAGCAAGAAGCTGGGCAGGAATCGCAGCATATCCAACCACCACCACAATGTTGACTGGCTAAACTGGCCAGAATTAATTAGTGAGGATAAATGAGAGAGATACTCTCCTGAGTCTAAGCTCAACCAAAACCTTTTCCTTAAAGGCCTCTTAATTTGCTTCATCACTAGACAACATGCTGACATGAAGCTGTACTCCTTTTTGTCCCTTCTACAGGGCCAGGTTTCATCTGTTCACGTTGATTAGATACCAGCTTAAACATTCAGGTTCCGATTGTTCCACTTGCATAGGAATAGGATTTATAGAAAATTATTTATAGAAAAACAAATGAACACTAAAATTCTCCTTAACCAGACATAAATAATTACCAACGGGCATGAGCTCCCCCCTCTGCTCTTTCATCTCCTGTTACTGTCCATATCACCAAATCAATTAAAAACAAACAAAAAAAAGATTTAACCTGAGTAATGTTTTCAGACAACTATACTGCATTTGGTCATGTTTCTGCCACTCCACAAACACAGTGTACGCAATCAGAAGGCACAGAGGTTACACGCTATCTGCCGCTCTTGGTGTCTGCATGGAGTTGAAACACCCATGGTGGAGGTCACAGCAAGTCCCGTGTCCAGACACAATCAGAGGTGTTAACCCAAGCCACTGGGACATTTTGTGACCAAGGGGCAAGCCAGAATTGCCCCAAGAGATATGGAGGGCAGAAAGCTTCCATCAGCTTGCTGAGAAGACAAAGCCATCTTTTACGTCCTGCGTTGGCCTGCCTGTGAGGGCAGAGTGAGGGGGAAAATCCCCGCTGAGGGCAGCCCAGCAGGATGTGGGGCAGGAACTGCAAACCTTGAAGGAACCTGACCCAAACCCACACGGAGCAGGAACTGCAAACCTTGTAGGAACCTGACTCAAACCCACAGGTCTCGAAGCACTCGTTACAGGGAACAAGGAAACACACAACAGTTCTCTGGTTTTGTTTAGGTTTGCATATTAACAAGGCCAAGTAGTGAGCACAATAGTTTTCCTATTCCTTAGAAGACGCATTCACTTTTGGTAAAAGACACAAGATGTTCATGAAAGAAGAGTTTTGAAGGTGGCAGACTGAGCCAAGTATCTGCCCTTTTGGGGGTGGAAAAGAGGCAAAAATATCCAAGCCCTGACAGCCATTGCTGCTGCCTGGAAGTGGGACCAAAAGCACACAGGACCAGGTGTGGGAAGGAGCTGCAGGAAGGAAGCAAGGGCCAGGAGACCATCCGCATACCATGATACACTCGAGTAACTTGGCCACCACTGCTCACAGGGGCTTAACAGAAATGGGAAGTAGGAGCAGAGAAGCAGCGAGACCTTTGCATCACAAGCATTTGTCAGGCTTCCAACAGCACGATAAGAAGACTGCATCCAAGTAATACAGAGCACGGAACTGAAACAAAGCAACGCTGACAGCTGATATTTGTGAAGTAAATGAGAAAAAATGATGGGTTAACTCTTCAGTCAGCAGGTTTAAATTCAGATGAGAACAGCCTGTTCTCCTATACCCAGGATAAAGCTGTAAAAACTGTCATCTGTATTTGAATGCCCAAGCCCAGCCTGGATGTACCCCATATGTGTATGAAGGGTGAGGCATGGACAGGCTGCAAAAGCTGAGCAAACAGCTCAAACATGAGGGGATCCAGGCACAGCCGCAGTGACAGGCTGCTCAGCAGGGGAGCTTTACCTCTGCCATGCAACGACACATCGGACTTCCAGCGTGTGGAGACCTGAGCTCCTGAAATAGCAGTCATGCAATGAGTGTTTACCACAATTCATCTAAATACTTATACTAGAAAACAATCAACTGCAAAACAAACAAACAAAACCAAAATTCAATTCCCCCTTGAGGAATATTGCTGTTTCCTCATCTCACATGCAGAAGAAAACTGAGTAGCCAAGCTCTGGCCTCCACCAGGTTCAGACTGGATTAACCAGGTTCAGATCAGTTCCAACAGAATAATACTGTTAGCTATTAACAACAACCAACATTACAACCAAAACAAGCAAACAAAGTTCCTTTACAAACTGGTAGTCAAGAAATCAAAACCACAGTTACTATGAGTAATCACAGTATCTAGATCAAAACTTCCTCCCTCCGAATGCCTTCCCGTGCTTTTCTTGAAGATGGACAAAAAGTTAAAACCTGCAAGAGTAAAAACACTTGGCCTCAAACTTCACTGTGAAGCATCACTTCAGTTTTCACATGGACCTACGCAAAATCCATCAACCACAGCAAGAGCGTATTGTGTGACTACTTGTATAAGAAGAGTAGATCAACAGCCCATTCTTCAACTATTTAGTACACAGGATCCAAAACAGACACAGAAGCTGGAAAAGGCTCCTGAGTTCATATTTGCCAACTACAATTCTCTTTTCAAATAAGAAAGAGGGCCCAAACTACCAGATATTTGTGAAATCTATTCAGTGATCTGTATTACCAAACCTCTAATACCAATTAGCCCACACAGTGATTCAGCTGGTAGCATCAGCAGTAGTTAATTGAACCTTTGGCTTCACCAACAACGGCTGCTATTATATGTTATTTTAATAACTACAGAAGTGTTTCATGGTGCTTATTATCTTCCCAACTGAAAGTGGCATTTAGCATAAAATAGAGAAAAGCACTCACAATCAGAGGGAAAGAGTAGAAGAGAGGATGCTCCCCCCTTCTCAATATTGCATTCCAGAAGATGGCTACAGAAGAAAGCAACATTGCCATGGATGCTGGTGGTGACTTAAAAATAGCAAGCACTTTTAACATGAATCTCACAATTGTTCTTTGACCATCCAAATCCTCTACATTCCATGGTCTATAGAAAAGGACAAACATTTTATAGTCATCCTTAAACTATCCTGCTTTGCTTAAGAAAACTACCTCAACTATTTAGTTTCAAAATCTTTGCTAGGTCTGAGGTTGAAGATGAGTTTTCTTGTGCATGTATCAATGACCAATGTTTTGACTTTTGACCATCAGACAAGAAAACAAGTTCTGTCCTTGATCACTTGATAAATTTAATACACAAACAACCAGGTTGCATAGGTGCAAGATAAAGCAAATGAAATTCTGAGAAGTACTTTTACCTGGCAGACAATTATCAGAAATAGTAACATACCTCCTTTCTTAGATTCAGGGTGGAATTTACAAGGTTAAGTTACTATCACTTGGCTTCCCTTAGAAACCATGCAACTTAAAGGAATTTGTTTATGCAATGAAGTTGTTGTGAAATAACTAAGAATTGAATTATAAATGGTTATTTTGCTCTGCATTCCTGCAAAGGAGTGCTATCTCATTGTACCCGTACATATCCAGAATAACCAAAGCTGCTTTTGGTGAAAAGCTACTACTGTATGAGGACTCCTACAAAGTGAAATTAACTGGTAACTTTTACATAGCTGGATAAACCTGAGAAGTAGACTAATGTGCATGCTGACATATTTTCAGGGGTAAATACTTCCTGGGAAAGGCTAACACAGAACTGTCTTCCAAGCTTGTCTCCACATACCAACATTTGGATGAGCCCCAGATACCATGCCAAAGCTCCAATTTCACATGACTTAATTACTTTCTCATAATACGTTCTAAATGTAAGGAACATATTAATACGTTTAATAGAATGACAGATACAGCCACAACAGGGAGCAAACATAAGATCAAGACCTGCAAACAAAACAGCCTTCTCCAGGAACTATCAAAGCAAAACCTTAAACGATGGCTACGATCTGTACTTTGAGAAGCAAAAGTGAAAGCAAATTCCCAGGCAGAAGCAACAAACTACCCATCTCAAACAGCTAAACTGTTACCTCAGCTACCTCAGCAGAAAACTATGACACAGAAGAAAAATCCTCCAGTGCAAGCTGAAAGAATGATTCTGCACCAGAACTGACCTAATCCAGTAGAGAGCTGCACGCAGTGATTTGTAAACACTGCATTTAACAACTGAAACATCAGAGTTAATTCTCTTGCCGAAATTCTGGCTATAATACTGGGGTTGTTACTACAGGAGGTCAGCTTCACGCAGTAGCCAAGTTAGATTCCTGGCTAAAACTTGAGTTGGCCATGAGGGAGAGATTTGGTTCTGGCAAAAACACCATCACGATCAGATAAGGCTGTGGAAATACATGTAGCAAGAAGAACAAGGTCTCACTATGCTTTTCATCGCTTTTGGTCCTTTGAGGATCACTGTGTAATCAGGCACTGGCTGGGACTGAAGAGAAAGCTGAAAATAGCTGCTACAGTCACTGAATTCAGTTCTCTGCAGCTAACCTTTTGGGATGTTTAGGGAGACTAGACTATAATAAGAGACATAATCTTCAACCCACACTGCAGTCTCCTCTTTCTGGATGCTAAGGCAGGCTTATCCTGCACCATCTGGAGTCTAGCCCAAGACCTCACATCACCTGATCAAACACACATGAGGATCTGAAAGATGTGGGGTACAGGCACAGCCAGAACTCACACATATGAGTTGTCCCAGTACCCCTCCTCAGGCCTCAGACCTTTACAGCCCTCCCAGCAAGTCAGCCAAGACTGCACCTTGCCTATTGCCAAAAAAACTACTGAAGGATTCAATACAGCTTTCCCTCCTCCCTCTGCGTTAGAGAACAACTGTGAGGCTGCAAGGAGAGAAGCTTCAGCTGGCTAACAGTAGAAGACTGAAGTGCTTTTAAATTAGTTTTCCAATTGATGAGGCAGTTGAATTAATTCCCCCTGTGACACATGATCACTAGTTCACAACCCAATAGACAAGTAGGAAATGCCTGGCCAAGGAGAGAAGCTCTTGCAGAAGTAGCTAGCCGTTAGTCATCCTACTTGTCGCGTCAATCTGCTCCTTCAGATCATGTACCAGGTATTTGTGCTAACTCTGTTTACCTATAATAAGCCTGAAATATGCTCAGCAGCTCTCCTTAGTAAAAGCAGTTAATGGCAACTACAGCAGAAAGTGTGGAGGGCTGCAATGCATTCCTTTTCTGTGAGCTTTATGCATCAGTGTTTTCCACATGTACATCCTAAAATTACTGTTCTTCAGAAAAAAGCTTGTATCTTGGCATACCTAGGTCATTACTAGGCTATCTTCCCATTGTGTGCAAGTACTCAAACTGCTCAGCTGCATGTGTAGATACCCACTGCGTGAAGCTCAGTCCTGAGCTCCGTGCCCGTGCTGACATTGGCACCCGCGGCACTTCAAAGCCGGTCCTCACACCTCCTCGCGGTCTGCTGGCCCCATGTCTGCTCTCCATGCAGCTGTCACCCTGAAGGATACGGAATGCTCAGCTGTGCACTGAAAGCAAAGGGAATGGCTATGAGGTAACCAGGCTTTTTAAAGAGAAGAAATGTATTACTCATCAGTTGTTTCCGTAAGTTAAGAAGTATTTCCAGCAGCTCCTTAACAAGAAGGAGGGAGGAATTCTATCAATAACTGTCAAATATAAACAACCACTTCAGTGGTTTCTAGTGTAAGAATAAAATAATGACTATAAAATATACAATATGAATGGGTCACCTCATTACTTAATAAGAAGTTCCAAAATTTTCACCAAATTCTAATTTCCAAGAATAAAGACACCGCCATGCCTACAATTGTAGGAAAGACTATTTGCCATTTCTGCAGATACTGCCCACCAATTTACAAATGGAAGTACTTCAAACTTGTCCAAAAAACACTAACAAAACAAACAGCCAAACAAGAACACCCTAAAACCAACCCTGAAAACAAGGATTACTGACTACAAGGGTTTCTAAAGTGATGAGCAGGTTGAAAGATGCCTTAAAACATCACTTTTGACAGCATTAAACCTTCGCAAGGCTCCAGAAACTGGGTTGCCATTTCACATCATCCTAAAGGATTGTTAGCTTTCAGGACAAAAAAAAAAAATAATAAAAAATGTTTGTTATCAAAGAGACCAACACTTCCCAAAAGTATTTGATTTAGCATTTCATTGATATTCTCATTGAAATGAAAGTACACCACATGACATTAAACACCATTGACCTGTCTACCAAATATGACCTCTCAAAATGTTTAGCTCTCATCTTATTAAAAAATTAAAAACAAGAACTTTTTATTTGAAAAGCATTAATTCCAGAGCAAATACTTCTACATAGTAGTCACAAACGCAAATGCCTTCTGTGGTTAAGCAATCATTGATGATTGTTTGGAACAAGCCCAAGTTTCCATAAAGGCCTGATTAGCTGCAGCGGTTTACTTCAGAAAGGGGAAAGCAGTCACTGCTGTTCGAGCTTGGCTGGGAAAAGAAAGAAGAAGGGATGGGAAAAGAGTGAAAAGAAAGAAGAGCCACCAAGTTCAGCCACAAGTCACATTGCTTCTTCCCTGAAACTTTTCCCTAGATCACAATGTCCTCTTGCCTGGCATGCAGGGGAAGAGAAGGGTGTACATCTACTCTTCACAATTTGCTCAGTCCACTTGACTTCCCTCATTTTAGTAACTCACACGCAGAGGCTTGTTACCTTCACAACTGCTCCTGCTCCCCCTTACCTTCATCCAGGGAAGACTATGCACCTGTGATTTTTCCTTTTAAGCTGCACCTGTACAGAACAGCAGGAGATGCCTCCAAGAACTGCCATCGCTTCCACCCACCAAGCAACATTGATTTTTCTGAGCAAAAGAAAGGCAGAAACATTTGCACTTGTGACTTTAGTGGTTTTGGCAGCATGCCCAAACACCATGATAAATGATGTGTTTCTTGTGTGCTCTTCACCCAAATGCTGCCTGCAGTTTCGGAAATCTGTCATCCTGCTGTTAGTTAAGTTCTGAATTGTACTGACATTTCTCAAGAAGAATTTCTCCATTGTTGCAGAAGAACAAACATGGCTGTGTCAATTTTGCAATAATTTCAGTCATTTTGGAACTTCTATCCACGTGTTCCTACGTTAGATACTCCTCCCCCCCCCTTGCTATAGATGTTTTTTGAACAAATAATGCCAAGTTATAAAGACGTATCAAGAAAGAACGTTAAGAACTTCTGGCAGCACTGCTAGGGCTGAAAATCAGCTTGAACCTTTACAGGGACTATCCCCTAGTAGTTAACATTGCTGGTACTTGTTAAGATATGCCTCAGCACTTTGCTGGTGGAAAGAGGTCCAGCTGCATGATTTTTCCACTCTAATACTCCCAGCTGGACAGGGAGAGATGGCAGAAGAGATGCTCCAGAGCTTGTCCCTGGCACTCTCCCCTGCCCAGCTTGATCACCTGATGTCCCACTGCATGCAAACACACAGGCTTACAAGGCTTACAAGAACACTAAACTGTTAGTATTAAACAACAGTGATAATATACTAACATTACAATGGCACCTCTGAAATCTATTGGTTAACTGAACAAAAGCAAATCTTCAAATTTCCTCCCTCCCATACTCTATGTATTCCCTACAAAAATGAAAGTTGATATCGTTGAAACAGCCATAAGAGTATACAAAATACAAGATTTTGCAGTCAAACTCAATTTAGCACCAGTTAAATAATTTACCTGTACAGCAAGAAAATAATGAAAAAGGAGCTAAAAATCCGTTTGCATTTATATTAAAATATAAACCTTTAGAACTGGGTCATTCTGGTAAAAAGTGACAGATGTGATAAAGCCAAAGGATACTTACACTTAAACCCACAACCCACTTGCTGCCAAGCAATGGGAATAGTGTATCAAGGGAAAGTTTAAGAGCATTTTATGGAATCATTTAGATTTAATGAAACATCTTTTGTTAAGGGTAAAATGAATCCTACCAGCATAGGACACCCTAATTATAAAGCCATTTTTTAGTAATGAGGTCTCCGGAGCATACTTTCAATCTTTAGAGAAGTAAATGTGTAGTATAAATATTTTAATGTAAATATGTTAAAAATTACAGAAGACTGAAAAGAGACTCATATATAGCGTAAGTGGAATGAAAAAGAGCTCGTGTCTTTCAAGGATCAGTGACTTCCCCCACAGTTCTATCAGTTATATCTTATGCCTTCACACAATGAACAATTCTGCAAGTTTCCTACAACAAACAATATACTATATATAAAGAAGTCCGAACAATTTACATGTATCAGGAAAACAAACATTAGTAAAAATAGGAGAATATACCACACCAGTGGTAATTTCTGTATTTGTTGTAAGCTTTGTGTGCTAAATCCCCAAAGTACAAATGAGTACATTGAAAATTAAGTGCAAACTACGGTTCCCCTTGATTTCATTTGAAAAACCATAATGAGTAACAATGAATAGGTTAGAAGCCTTCCAGCCCACAGGAAGAATGACGCTGCTTAAAGAAAATAAGAGGTCATAAAAGCATATACATCCAAACCTCTGAAGAAAGTTATTAATCTCTCATTACAGCGTATGAGAGCATCTTGCAAATACAAATGTACTTTTCCTATTACTATGATTTATCTCAAAGAACACCTCAATAGCTCTTTGTGACTGAGTGCCAAAGCTGAGCTCAAACACCAAGTCACTGCAATAAGTGGTCATCTGCGAGACGTCTGTATTAGGTGACTTGGCTAAGATCTTGGAAGGCTCAGAAAAAAAAAAAAAAGCAACGAACACTTGGACAGCTCAGTGTTATCAGAATAATAGTGAATTAAATCACCTAGAGAAAAAATCTGCATGTCTTACAGCAGTTTGTCATCATACTGCATTTGATATCCTGTAACTAGCATTTGAACCATGAAGACAGACATCCTGCAATGTCGAGTCCCTCACCCGACCATGGAAACCATATAGGTTTTTAGTGAAGTGGCCTTCATGTGGTATTTACAAAATAAATGGGTTTCTTCAAAGTTCTTTCTCCCAGGTACCCAAACCACCTCCTTATTGTATTTTTTCCAAATCAAATTCAAGTGGAAGAGAACATTTCCATTTGGAAGAAGCATAGGGAAAAAAATAATCATCTACAAATCTGGATCAGGATTGCTAGATGTTAACAGCAGACTACTACAACTGTGATACATGGAAGATTCCTTTACTCAAAAAAAAATAAAATAAAACCACCTGCTGAACTCACATAGGACTTGTCCTCCTGCTTTGACAGCAGATAGACCACATACATACACAGTATTGACTGCTGCACAACACTTAAATGCATTGAGCAGCAAACACAAGTGCAGTAAAGGACAGACAACCTGGTCGAGTAGCAGAAACCGTTCAGGAAATCTAAGCAGAAAAGTGGAAGAAAAAAGGTGGAAAAAACCCCAACACTATAAGATAGTAGGACTGCTTCATTTAATTGCCACTAAGAAGGGAGTATGACGGTTCTGTCACTATCCCAGTCAGAATCACAATCACAATCACCTGCAGCGCACAAATTCAGAAGGAAACTTACAGCGAGAGACCAAAGAATCCAAACGGAAACATGAAAGGAAAGGATGTGTCCAAAACATGTATATTTCCTCTTTCAGGAAGTGATCTGTAATTCAACTTCATTATGAAGGTTTAATCACCATCTTAGATATTTACACTATTACAGCACTCAACATGATTCCATAAAATATTTAGAGGTTCAATGAAATTTCAGAATAGCTATTCCTCCCCTAAATTTACATTTTTGGAGAAAAACTTAATTTTACAAATTTGTTATTAGTTACAGCTAAAGCCATACCACAAATAGGGTCCTCTCCCCCAAAAAGTTGAAACAAATCTGACCTCCAAGGTAGTTTAAACTGTTGTAGGCGTAACTCCAAGATTTTTCCACTGTTGCCAGTATAAGACAATTAAGACTGATCAGCTATCCTAATTCCATATTTTTCCATTTGAATAAAAAAAAAAAAAAAAGCTATGAGCAATTTCCTGTTTGCAACGTACGGCATTAGTACAATTAATTTATCTGTTGTATAACCCAAGGCATGATATATGAAGATAACTCCCCTCAATCCCAAACCCACAGGAATATCTAAATCTCTAAAATGCAAATAAGTGGTCAAAGCAATAGCATGTTAATCAGTTCTGAATTTCCCACTGCCGTGTGGTGTATTCTTAAAAAAGAAACACCTGTTGGCATCCAGTTTAAATTATTATATATTTTTAAATATAGCCCATTTTGTTTCTGGTGTCATTAGTGCAGCCCTACCTGCCCAACAGCATTAGTCACTTCCTGTGTGAGCACTTGATCACCTACGCGGAGTGAAAACACCTTTTATTACATCCAACGCCATACACAGATTTCACTGAAACTTCAATGCTGTAATCGAGCACAGCTGTCCCCCGTGTCACCACACACAAGGGTGTGACACACTAAGCACTCTGGATAGGAACTTTAGAGAAAGAATAGCTCATTTTCTGAAATCCTGCCCCCTCCAACCAAATTAGGTTGAAAAATACCTTCCTAATGATCGATGTGAGAGTTGGATATCTTTCCATTGTAGGCTTTTAGGATTTTGAACTTCCAAGTTTCACAACTGCTCCACTTGAACACCAAAAATATCTATGAGTAATTGAAATGCAGGGCTATAAAGCCCGATCATTAAATCAGCATGCTGAAATCATGGGCCGTTGAGTAACTGAGTAACATACACAAGTCCAGAAGAGACATATCGCAACTTCTCCATGCCACAAGGAACACCACTGCCCATGACCCTGAAAAAATCCCAAACCCACAACATTTTAAAGATAAAGTAAGTCTGTAATTCCACTGATGTGAACTTTGTTTAGGTCCCCCGTGCTCCAAGCTGTACAGGCACACAGCAACAAAGGGCAAAGAGCTGCTTCACCTGGCCACAGCTGATGGGGAAGGGAGGTTTGGTCTCCTTTTGGTGCCACAGCAGGACACCGGCAGCGCAAAGCACAGCCAACTCCTGGGTAAGTCTGCTGCCCAGGTTGTACGTACCTGCTGAAAAGCAGATGGGCAGGGGAGAGGACGTCACATCTGATCTGCCTGCAGGGATTCTCCTGCAAGGACTTTTTGAAAACAAGACAAACATGCCAATGATATGGCTGAGGAAGCAAGAGTTTGTGGCTCAACAACAGCTCCCTCCACACAACAGATGCTTGATGGCTTCCAATACAGAACTTCACTTAAATGGCATGGGTGAATAATCCATCACGCAGCCCTGTCAGTCCTAAATTGCACAATTTACCTTTTCAGAACACGACTGCAAGTACCATAGCAAAAGAATCACTATGGAAAGGAAATGCTACTGACAGCTGAAAGGAAGCTCATCCAGGAAGGGGAAGAAGAAAGAGCAAAAGGTGGAAGCCAGTGAGAACAGAGGTCACTCTCCAGAGTCTTGACAGCACTTACTAGGTAAGCGCGAACCTTTGAAGAAACTCAGCTTCCTGCCATAAATAAAGGTTTTATAACCCACTCAAAATATCTATTAGCCAAGCAATTACTTAATTTCACCTGTCTTTTCTTATTCTTTGGGTGGCACCTCTGTGTTTTTCAAGTTTCTCAGTAGGTCATTGCACAAGATAGACTATTGCTTGATATAATCCAGACACAGCTCTCCATGTTTTTTTTATAGGTAAGCATGGCTTACCTATATGAAATATTTTCCATTAAAACTCACAAGCCTACATCTTTCAGAATTTTTTTTTTAATGTTCCAGTGCCTATTATGTCAGCGTATATCAAGCTTCACATGTGCATGTTGTTTGTTCATATCCTGAAGCAGGTTTGTTGTGATCTTCTTAGTCTCAATACTGATTATCAGCATGTTGAGCCCAAAATTAAATCGATCAGCACTTCCATGAAATTTATCTTCCCATGCAGACCTCGCTGGTGATATCATTGACACTACATACATGTAAAACTAAGGCCCTGTAGGAGACCAATTTATTTTGGCATAAACCTAGTATAACAAGAATGGAATAAAAATATTTTTTTTTTGCTATACAGCCTTCAGAGATGCAAACACATACAGGACATTAAAGATGTAAGACATGCACTTGGCTACCCTGCCTCTACCTCTGCACAAGGTTTGTTCACATTCCCTGTGGGACTAACTTCTGCACAAAGCAGCAGTAAAGAGCACAGCACTTTCAACAACCGCATTCGGGTGGCACGCAGGTGTATTTGGGGATGAATACGGAAACTTGATGTTTATGGCAACTCAGCCTTCTGAGCAGCACGGCCCTCTCCACGCACACTGGGCCAGGCACAGAGCCAGGATGGATTTCTCCAGAATCCCCCAAAAGTCACCTTGCAGCCATCTTGAGCTACCAAAAGCCCAGCTGGCAGCTCATACAACATTTTAAAGATGCTAACATCTTTCTCCAAACCTTAGAAATAGGTGCCAATAACTGGAAAGAAAAAAAAAAAAAACGAACACATTAGGAGTTAAATTCAGGATGCAGCCTGCCAAGAGAAGCATGCATCTGAAGACTCGCAGAAAAAGGAGGAAGCTCAATAACACTCAGCTACTGCCTTCCAGTAATTAACACCACACTTGCCGAGGTCGTAGCTGTGACTTCACAGCAAAATAAAGTTCAAACCTCATACCCAAACATCCCCAAAAGAGATTGCTTTTCAATGTTACATAACTTTTTTTTGGTACCTTAGACATCTGTTCTGGTCTTTGTTTTCATGTAAAAGTAATCTGTGGAAACTAAAACAAACAATTGCTGGTCTTTGCTAATTGTTTATTCTATCGCGAGTTTCTCTACACAGCAGCTTGCATGAATTCCCAGAGAGAGTTATTTCACAAAGGCATCCTCTGTAGTCAGTATCAAGCCAGGTAACAGCAGTCAGTCTCTCCTCAGTGAGGGGGAGCCGGGGGAACTGACTCCATAGTTGCTCTGATTTAGCCAGTTTTGAGATTTATTTAAAAGTCAGTTTCCCTAAAACTGGTGTGGAACACGTGACTTTAAATTCCTAATGGACCAAAGACGTAGAGTACACAAAGCACGGTTCTGAGTGCACTACTTGCAAATAAGCCCCAGGTATTAGAAAACTCTTCACTGCATTCAGTGAGTAAAGCCAGTAACATCAGACAGTCAAATCTCTTCAGCCATCTCTTCATTTAACAGAATGCACTCACAGAAGCACAGGCTTTCCCATCCAACTGGGACAAATTTGGTGCCTGTTGGTGCCACACAGAGAGTCCTTTCTGATGGGACTGCAGGTGCTGGCTTTGAGAGCTGCTCAGGTACTGCACTCTTCTTCCTGAGCCCACAGGGACTGCAAAGGAGCTCCCAGATCTCTAATCCACAGATACATGCTGATTTCCAGCTTAACTTAATTCATTGCCTTTTTCATAGGACACGTTGTGCCAAAATTTCTGTAGGTGTCTTCCCCCACTCACCCACACCCTTGCATTTAGGGAAAATGAATATTTCTATTCTTGGTTCTCATTATGGTAAAATAAACAGACCCACATCTGCACAACAGCACTTTTCCCTTTTCAGTCCTCCTTCATTCCTGCCACTCGTTAGCACTGGTGCCTGGGATTCCAACAAAGCCTCACCACACACAATGCCTCATTACTCTCCTTTTGATACTACATCCTCAAATTGCATTCAGTTTTTCAGTGACTCCACCATATCAGTCTCTTGCATCTTGGGTCATCATTGGGTCAGTTTGACCTCAGTGCCAGGAAAGCTCATGGAGCAGATCCTCCTGAGAGTCATCATGCAGCACTTGAAGGGGAAGCAGGCGATCAGGCCCAGTCAGCATGGGTTTATGAAAGGCAGGTCATGCCTGACGAACCTGATCTCCTTCTATGACAGAGTGACGCGCTGGGTGGATGAGGGAAAGGCTGTGGATGTGGTCTACCTTGACTTCAGCAAGGCTTTTGACACTGTTTCCCACAGCATTCTCCTCAAGAAACTGGCTGCTCTTGGCTTGGACTGGCGCACGCTTCGTTGGGTTAGAAACTGGCTGGATAGCCGGGCCCAAAGAGTCGTGGTGAATGGAGCCAAGTCCAGTTGGAGGCCAGTCACTAGTGGCGTCCCCCAGGGCTCGGTGCTGGGGCCGGTCCTCTTTAATATCTTCATCGATGATCTGGACGAGGGCATCGAGTGCACCCTCAGTAAGTTCGCAGATGACACCAAGTTAGGTGCGTGTGTCGATCTGCTTGAGGGTAGGAAAGCTCTGCAGGAGGATCTGGATAGGCTGCACCGATGGGCTGAGGTCAACTGCATGAAGTTTAACAAGGCCAAGTGCCGGGTCCTGCACCTGGGGCGCAATAACCCCAAGCAGAGCTACAGACTGGGAGAGGAATGGTTGGAAAGCTGCCAGGCAGAGAAGGACCTGGGAGTGATGGTGGATAGTCGGCTGAATATGAGCCAGCAGTGTGCTCAGGTGGCCAAGAAGGCCAACGGCATCCTGGCTTGTATTAGGAACAGTGTGACCAGCAGGGCTAGGGAGGTGATCGTCCCCCTGTACTCAGCTCTGGTGAGGCCGCACCTCGAGTACTGTGTTCAGTTTTGGGCCCCTCGCTACAAGAAGGACATCGAGGTGCTTGAGCGGGTGCAGAGAAGGGCGACGAAGCTGGTGAGGGGCCTGGAGAACAAGTCCTACGAGGAGCGGCTGAGGGAGCTGGGCTTGTTCAGCCTGGAGAAGAGGAGGCTCAGGGGTGACCTTATCGCTCTTTTTAGGTACCTCAAGGGAGGCTGTAGCGAGGTGGGGGTTGGCCTGTTCTCCCACGTGCCTGGTGACAGGACGAGGGGGAATAGGCTTAAGTTGAGCCAGGGGATTTTTAGGTTAGATGTTAGGAAGAACTTCTTCACTGAAAGGGTTGTGAGGCACTGGAACAGGCTGCCCAGGGAAGTGGTGGAGTCACCATCCCTGGAAGTCTTCAAAAGACGTTTAGATGTAGAGCTTAGTGATATGGTTTAGTGGAGGGCTGTTAGCGTTAGGTTGGAGGTTGGACTCGATGACCTTGAGGTCTCTTCCAACCTAGGAAATTCTGTAAACCATCATCATCAAAATGCTGTTATTGACCTCTAATCATACATCCTAACATGCCACAGTATCTGATTTCATTATACCCCTACAAAGCCTGAGAACAGCCTAGTTAAGGAAAGGGAAGAGAAAGCAAAAGAAACACGTGCAATTAGAGGAAATACACAGAGAGACCAGATAACCATTTAGAATTGAATTTGCTGCAGGACCTCCAAGAAGCATTGCTTCTCTGAAGAACAGAAAGCTTTTTCCCAGTCACAAAAAGGAGCCCAGCTGAGGGCTCGCTCGAACAACCTCATCCTCACTCTTTGCTTTCATCATCATGACCAATAAAGCTTAAAATTCTCCTAAGATCCAAACTCAGTACAGAAGCTGAATGATAAGCTAGTATCAGAAAGCTTAGTACCTGGTGCCAGGTCTTTATTGAGACAAAGAAAAGGGACATTCTCCATGTCTCCTCTCTACCCAAATAACCCTAAACAGGTATCTCAATGCTGCTCACTAAGAAACATGCTTCCAGTTTATGAAGGCGTGTAGATACAGACCATTCATGCCAGTGCAATTGCTAGAATTGTGGATTACATAAAGTTTAAAAAACTTCTACATTAGTTGTAAAGATAGGCTTAAAACTTTTATGGGTCAAAAGCATAAGCAATATGCTTATAGAAACATAAAAAGTTAATTAGAGTGGAGAAGAATATATAGAAATAGGAATGAATTGGTCTCAGTTATCTTCTTACTTCGTGTAATTGCACCAGCAGATTCTGTGACCAAGCTCAAGAACAACCTGCACTGAGAGTTTCTTAAGCAAAGATCTCATGCGTACCAGTTCTTTTATGACCGTGCTGCACCTTGTTATATTGTGCATTTTTAAACAACATTGAACTTAATAAATCCTTGGGCATTTCATATCTTAAAGAAAAACCTTCTTTCCATCGTTTTGAGGTCTGTATCTTTATTCATGTGGTATTTGAACAGGTAGAGAGGAACTTGATACTTCTTTTAAGAGTGCTCTCGTGGAGGAAAAAAAACAAACACTCTTTAACCCACAACAAAAGTATTTGGCACTACTTGACAGCAATAAACTAACATTTTTGAAACACTGGAGAGACTAAAAAAAAAAGGTGTCCTCCTTGAGAGAGTATTCACATGAAAAACTTCACTGGTAAAACTGCCTTAGGGGTAATCTGTTCCATATCAAAGGTTACTAGGGGATGCTTTACAATTCCAGCTAATCGAGAGTTTCTTGTTTAACGACACTACAGGAACAAACCACCGGTGGACAGCAGCAGAGACAGAGGGGTACCAGCTGGGCTGGATGGAAACCTCAGTGCCGCAGGTGGCTCCGAGAAGGGCTCTGGACCGTACCACATCTGTCCAAGAGCTGTGGGTGCTGATGCACCTTCGGGCACTGGACAAGCCGTGACTTCTTTCTGGATGGTGAAAGAGGAAGCGATGCCGCAACGTGACCAAACTGCAGTTTTGATTTCATCAAGCTGCAGTGAAAGCCTCCAGGTGCAGACTTCTCAAGCCAGTTCTTTCTCCTCTCACACTGCCCTTCAATCCTTGTGCTCTGACAAACTGCTACCGCTGCCAGAGTAAGCGGTCCTGCTTAGCCACTGTCACTTCATTCGGTACCACCTTCTGGTGCGTGGCGGTGCAGGAGACAACCAGGAACTTAAGGCGACAAAAGAAGTTAAGAATAGTTGCTAAAGGTTAACTTTAACCCAGATCACTTTCTCTGTTGGTGGAACAGATGATGCAGAGACAGTAAGGGCCAAGTAGCACTGCTAGCTAAAGTGACTGTGAACTGCTGGCCTTGGCAAGAGGTTTGCTCTTTTTGATATAGGAAGAAAAAAAGAGTAAGATCCAGAAAACATTTTAGATACTTAATCTACTACAAGTGACAGCTTGGCCTTATCTAGCTAGGTCTCCTCCTGCCTTAGCTTAGATGAGGTTCTCATGAGGAACTACTTGCTAGACACTTCAGGCAGGATTTGCTGAGTTTCTCTCACAAAAAACAAACAAACAAACAAACAAAACAACTGTGAATCAAAACCTAATACAAAATACCTCCTTCACAGAGCCAACAGCACCTGGTACTGTCCATCAGTAATAGTCACAATTCACTGCAAGGAAGGTTTAAATATTGGACTGGGAAGCTGCCAGTAACTTAAAATGAAGTTATAACTCCAGCAAACAGCTTGAAAGAATGAACATCTCTAGATGTTTAAAAATTACTGCTAAGTGTCACTAAGAAATACAACAGCAGCAAGTCTGAATCTACTTTCTGTTATACAAGGGGGTGAGAATTTCTGAGGTTGCCTGATTTCCATAAATCACACATAAGGTAAATGGGGACTGTAGATGTGTGCACACTTTGAGACACACAGGTTTTAATATTCCATTTTGCTTCATCCCCTTTGAGGCCCAGATGGTCATGCAGACGTCAATATGCGTAAATCTCTACCAGAGTCAACATTTGGACAGAAGTGCAGTGTTCTACAACCGATTTTCTAGCCTTACTGAGTAGGATTAGTTCACTGCAACAAAATACATTATCACCACCATAACTCTCCCTGGAGACCTAACATCTACATTTCGTAGTTGGCATTCAACCCTTAAGACATGCTCTTTTGCAGGCCCATCCACTCCAAAAAACTTTTAAGTTGCACATTCTTTCCCCTTTTTAAGCCACATGCTAATACCAAGCAGTTAACTAAGCGGAGTTTCCAAGCTATTGCACAACTGAACTGCATATGCACTCGAAAAAAGCACGGAGCAGTTTACATGCGTGCTTCCATAAGTCCTTTAAAGGAGTACTTCTGAGTAGACAAATTATAACTGGCACTGCACAGGTGCACTGGCATGGAAAAAGCACAAGGTGTCCTCTCCCCAAAGTGCATTCATACAGCAAGAAAATTTTAAACAGCCGAACGTGTTAATCCCTCTTCCACCATTTCTTTGCCCCCATACAGCATCGATAGTAACGACAACTGCCAAGTACTTCATTCTAGCTGTTCAGGACAAAAAAAAAAAAAAAAAAAAAAAAAAGCACTTCTCTCTGCACCTCTGTAATTGTACCACAAACAGCAGGATGCATCTACCTACTCCACCCTTCTCTGTTACCTACTGGGTGTAAGACTTCCAGCAGGCCAGTAAAACACCAACCCGTCATTTTCCTGGAATGTCTGTACTGAAGTTGCATCCTTTAAACTCTCTCTAAAATCCACTGCTATTTATTGCTACATTTTATTTTCTTAAGGTTAAATTTATTCCCCCACCCACTCGATAGGAAACTAGAGCCAGTCCCATCTCACCTTCTGGCTACTATTTACCAGAACAACTGAAAAGCAACTCAGCTGCAGGTTTAAAGAGAGACCAAAGATCCACCTTACGTATGGAGGTCACCAGTCTTCATGACACCCTTTTATTTTATGAAAGCTTACCCCAGGCGAGCCTACCTTCTGGGGCAAACCGATCGTTACATCATTAAGCCCTTCCCATCCTGGCAACCTTCTTCTCACTCTTCTTCCTTCCTCGTATTGTGTGAGCAACCTCAGAGCCACATTGCAGCTGAAACAATTTGGATAGGACTTCCCTTTCCTACCAGCTGAAGGCACAGAGTCATTCAGATCCCCATCCTACCCTGAGCTGGTACACCACTCCCAGGAGTTCAGGGAGCCAAACCGATTAAACTAGAGACGTACCTGCCTTTGCTGTCATTTACTCACATCAATGGTAGATTGATGGCATCAGCATTTCTAGGTTTGAGAGAATTAAATCTCGTGCCCTCTGCTTTCCACCACAATATCCAGCATGATTTGTACAGTACTTAATAAAAACACCAGTCAAAAAAGTGCATGCAAGCAGAAAGATACTTTCTTTCTTTCAGCCTCATATTCCTGACAGAAGGCATACTTGCAGTTCTGTAAATGCGTTACACAGCAAACACGTAAGGAAAAGGAAGTGTGATGGCGTTAGAAGCTTCTTGATCTTTTCATTAAATTGTAATCTAGGAAGTGCACAGCCTTTCTCACAATTAAGTAAATACACAGGAGCAACTGTACATCCCAACAAGCTTGTCAATGAAAATATATACCAGTCTTCAACTGAAGCAGTCAGGCAGATTTTAAGATAAATGCAGCTTTGTAATTTCAGTTCTGAAACTGGCTTAAACTATTCGACTTCTGCCCTCCTGCATTGTTAATCTAGAAAATTTTCTTCTCCAGAAGAAACTTCTTTAATAGGATCTTTTTTCCTTATTATCTACGTCAGTTACCTTAAGCAAAGGCTCTCCTAAGGGTTATTTACTTACACAATAAATATATGTATGCCACACTAGAGAAACATACATTTTAAGAGCCAGCTGTTCAGCAGCAATGCTGTTATTTCTATTTTCACACTAGTTCCTTTGCCTTACCATTTTTTTTTTTTCAGGTACTTAAGAATGGACTTGAAAGTTAAGTGGCTTCTTTGTCTCTAGACAAATTGTCACTTTTTTTGTATCAGGAAAAGTCACTGTTTCTTGGCAGAAAGAAAACTAAGAACAGTTTTGTTGTTGTTGTTGTTTTTTTCTTTTTGAATTAACTCCTAAAGAGAATATTAAAAAAAAAAAAAAGAGCAACAGAAAGATAAATTCAAGCAGCTAAAGTACGCTAAGAGACAGATAAACCAGCATAACAGGGTGGGTAAGTAATGCCCTTCTTTGCCAGTCTAAATTCTTTTGAAGAAATCACATCCCTTACAACTCTTAATCATTTTGACAATGTACTTACATCCTGACCATTTAAGATATGGACTTTTCTTGATCCTGGCTGGTTTAGACAGCAGGAAGCAAGATATTTGTACAAGAAGAAGAGAGGAATGAAGGGCCAAGAGGCCCCAGAGCAGTTGGGAGAATAGTTGCTCTGGGTGGAGAAACAGAAGAATGGGGCAGAGGTGAGCTCAAGGCCTTCCGAAGCCCCGTTTAACTGCTTGATTCCTCATTATTTGGGCAATTAAACCCCAAAAGTTCAGTTTTCAATTCATTTTACTTTAAAATCCCTGGCCTGAGTCTATGCCTGACGTGGCTCCTGGGACCCCCTGGTAGGAGCAGTGGGAGCAAGACACAGCCACTATCTCCCCATGGCTCATCCTGCCTACCAGTCCCAGTGCCAGCCTGGTTTCACCACCAATGCACCAATGAGCCTCAACACACTGGGTATGGGAGGCAACTGAAACATGGGGCTTCTGCTTCAAAGAAACTCTACTTCAAAATTAACCCAGTTGTCCTCCACCTCCCACTGCAATTCCATGTTAATAGGATGCCTTTAGCCTTCAAAATCAACTCTGCTATCAACATCAGCTGTTTCATGACACCATTTATCCTCACCCCAGGAATTCAGGCACTGCTGCATTAGCAGAACCCTTCCTGGAATTGTTCAAAGACGACAACAATACCTTTTCTGTTCCCAGCATCTCCGATCCTGTAGATCAGAGTTTTACTGGAAATATTCGTAGCTATATGAAGAACATGCATTCGCTTTCCCCTTTCTTCCACCACAGCATGGCTAAGGATGGCCACATACTCCAGCTCTGCATCTTGCAGAGACTTACCCAAACAACAGGAATTTAAAGCTTTCCACATAGAGTAAGTTTGAAGCTACTTTTTCACAGGAAAGGGACATACCGCACGAAGTGACATTATTTTGAGAGTACCTTGGTCTGCTTGTGCTAGGACAACTAGGCAGTGTTATCATTCAATAGTACTGCTCAAAAACAGTTTTCTTAAATTATTTAAGTGAATTTGTAGCAATGCTTAATTTTGTAAGACTTTGGTTCAGACCTAAGCATTGGCCCAAACTGCATCCATGAACAAATGCTCTGAGGGACTGAAATTCAGCTATGCGCCTAGACAACTTTAAAAACTAATGCTTACAACCTTGAAGGTACGTCCTGAACTGCAGTACTACTCCTACGACAGCTGGGTGCACAGCAGCATTTCAGCACTGCTACTGCATACAACATGTCAGGAACCCAGAGGACAGATTTTCAAAAGCTGTTTTTTGCTGAAAATCAGAGCACTCTTGTAGCTCACACATCACCCACAGCTGAGGGACCACGTATATCTGCCACTCTGCCTCCTCAGGAATGCAGTATCTACCTCACAGTGGCTGAAGTGGCTGGTTTGGTTTAGAAAGCCTATAATCTAGCAGGTAATATATTCTCTTCTCCTACTTTACCTCTGTTCCTCTTTTGCAAACCTCTCTGCTATTGAAACTTTAGCTGAAAGGTGATCGATCAACCTGCTGTCACCTCTCCAGTCTGCAGCCATCCCAGCAACTCACTAGCTAGCATCAGAGCACATTTTGGGATGAAGACCCCTTGCAAACACAGATATCCCTCACTGGGTAACAGTGGCCTTCCCGAGCTCTGGTTTGCGTCAGAGCACCAAGCAGCTCATTAACAATCAGATGATTCAGCACTTGGTGTCTACATTTCTGCTGCCTGGTTTCCTTCAGCAGCCAGACTACAGCTTTGAAGACATATCATTTACATGATACAATCAGACACCTGAAGAGGAGCACAGGTGTCTGAAGGTCCCTCCAGATCCAAGCTGGTACTAGTTTTGAACAACACAGCCAGCTCCTAAGTTCTCCTGCTTGCTAGCACAGCTTCATCATCACATGCTTCATATAAAAATCCCATTCTGCTGCTGTTTCCTCCCCTCCTGTCTTTCAGAAAGATCACACACCAAAAAGAGGGGTTGAAAACAAGATCTCAAGTCACAGACAAAGGAAAACCAGTAACAGATTCCAGGTAGAGGGAGGATAATCCCTGCATTTCATACTCAGGAGAGCGGAGTAGAATTCTTGTCCCACCAAAGCCAGCCAGACACTGAGTATTGCCAGCCACAACCCCTCCCCGCCCCTACATCCCCTTCCGATTTATCCACATCCACTAATCTGATTAGCATTCCTGTAATTAAAGCACCACAATATCTGATTTGTAGGCTGCTTAAATTAACTCATCCAAAGTCCTTTAATATAAGAAATTACTTCTCCAAGAGAATTACAAGATCTACAAAATAGAGCATTGCTAATGAGCATAAGATCAAAACTGGATTATCAAGTTTCCCAGTTCAGAGGTAGAACAGCAGGCAGTCAAGTCACCAAGGTTTCTATAAAACATTTACAGCAACTTTATAAGAAAAGTGAAACAAGTACAGATACTATTATATATATCTTCATGCTTTTAATAACTTACTGTACCTCGTAGATGTTAGAACGAGCAAATGCTATTTTGGTCTATTCAATATTTACTGAAAAGCAAGGAGTGAGATTGTTGTTCTGCATAGCACTCATCAGGTTTACAGATTAGAGAGATGAAAACACATAAACCTTAGCCTGTTTAGCAATGCAGGATAAGTTAAATATAACACCCCAGTTAAACTGTAGGTTTCACCCTCTCTTCTTACGAGAAATTTCTTCCTATGGCGATTAGTTTATTTGCCCAGAAAATTTCTGAACAACCCCCTACCCAGACACAAAAAGCAAAACCAGGCACAAATACTCCCTCTGACTCAGATTTACAAGCAGCCAAGAGAGGTTAGGAAGTGAATCACTCATTTAGCAAATCTGTGTGCACACAGCTTCTGGAATAAACCTCGTTTGGTGCAATGTTAAACATAGAGGAAGATGTGAAGTGAAGGAATTGTGAATGCAACACTACACCTGTGGGATCAAACACCCCAGTTCTTCCCGTGCTCCCCAGGTTACAGGCTGTATGCACACGGACCAGTAGAAGCACACAGCCAGCAGCTGAAGAAGCAGTTCATTCACCCTTCTGACTCCTGCCTAACTGGGCACATTCCTCAGCACCCAGTAAGACCATCTCCGTGAGCACCACAGTCCTCAAAGAGTACAGCCATCTTCAACACTTGTGCTCGCTCATATGAGCTAGTAGTGTACCATCACAGAGCAGCCTGGGCTGCATCCATTCCTGGAGGTGGGTCTTCTTGTGACCTCAGCTGGGCTTCGCAGGACCTACGCTTCTACCCCAAACTACAACCCCATTCACGATAACCTACTACACATAGCTATGCCTTCCTTGATTTCCCTGGGTCCAAAATGATACTGTTTATTTATTTATTTATGTAAAAGAATAGTAGGTGGTGTTCTTAGTCAGAACTTAAAAAGCCCTGAGGAGTCTGTGAGTATAAGGCCCAGAGAAAGAATAACTGAACTGAGGCATAGGTAAAATTATGCCACTTACTACAAGTCAGGTTCCAGATCAGCGTGGGAGCTAACTCACCTGATAAGCTTCTACACCAGGCATTAAATCCTTGAAAGGGATTACACAGCAAGGTGCCAGTGATAAGAGAGACTGGATTTGACCTCCAAGGACCTTCCCAAGGCAACACTCCTAAATCAATTGCCCCCATTTTCCCCCACATCTGTAAAACAAGGAGAGAACTCTGCAGTCAAAGCATTTTCATCTAGATAAACTTATTTTCAATAGCACCTAAAGCTTCAGTTGATTTTCTGATCTATAAAGTGCTCTAAGGCTGAAGTTTTGATGCAGTTATACATCTGCACAGAAGACATTACAAGGCATTAACAGGGTTTTTACTTTGCTACTCCATTAAGCGTCATTTCAGAAATCACACTGAAGCCATCATTGAGACTCCAGCTTTCTTCAGGGGTAAAACAAACAGACATTAAAGACAATTTCTTTCAAGTGTTACACTTCTACCAATATACACCACATTTTCAGCATAAAAGACCACTCCCTCTCCAGAGACTTGGAGTCAGTGTCCTCTCAAACAAAGGGCACAGCTTGCTACTTCGCTGACACAGAAAGCAGAACTAAACACACATTCCAGTTTGTTATCTCTCCTTCCACTCTCCTACCATCAGTTTCAGGTACACTCCTACACAAAGTTGACTGTATCCAAATTGAAAATGTTACAGTTTTTGAAAAGTACCAGCTTTCCAGCATGTACTCTTTTCAAACTTTTGTTAAGTTTTCTTCTTAGGAAGGAAATTACTAAATGAAGTGCTAAGTCTCAAAGATGATTTTATTTTTATCCTATACTGTCTTTCCACTCATCTTCCCAGAAATTCCTCTGATATGACAGGCCTTTTCCCTCTCTCCTCAGGATGAGTCACAGAATGGTTTGGGTTGGAAGGGACCTTAAAGCCTATCCAGTTCCAACCCCCTGCCATGGGCAGGGACACCTCCCACCAGACCAGGTTGCCCAAAGCCCCATCCAGCCTGGCCTTGAACACATCTAGGGATGGGACATCCACAGCTCCTCTGGGCAGCCTGTGCCAGGGCCTCACCATGCTCTGAGTGAAGAATTTCTTCCCAATATCTAATCTAAACCTACCCTCCTTTAGTTTAAAGCCATTCCCCTTTGTCTTATCACTACAGTCCCTGACAAAGAGTCCCTCCCCAGCTTTCCTGTAGGCCCCCTTTAGGCACTGGAAGGCCACAATGAGGTCTCCCCAGCCTGAACAAACTCCAGCCCCTTGATCATCTTCACAGACCTCCTCTGGACTCATTCTAATACTTCCATGTCATTCTTGTGCTGGTGGCCCCAGGGCTGAATACAGCACTCCGGGTAGGGTCTCACATAAGCAGAGCAGAGGGGGAAAATCACCTCCCTTGGCCTGCTGGAAGGTCACAGGGTCCTTCCACAGCACGAAGGAAAGATACATCACTTCTTGTTCTTCTCAAAGAAATAACGCTTGTTCTTCTAAAAAAATAAATAAATAAATAAATAAGGGAGATATGGTAAAAATACATGGATATTTGAAGGTGTTTGTTTTCCCTTTTCCCCAAACAAATACATCAAGCAACTAAAACTCTATCTGGCCAGAACATAGTGTCTGCAACTGAAGTCTGTGTGTCCACAAAACCATTTCGTGAAACCCCATCTCAAGATCACCTGACTTGCTGCAGACTTCTCTTTCTCTGCATTTGTATCCCTGCTCCATCTTTTACGTGTATCAATATGGCTATCTGCCACGTGGACCTTTTAATAGCTTCTGGGATAAATTTTGCAGAGTGCTCAGCAATAGCAGTGGCTTCCTTGAAGAGAGCATCCCTGTATGTACATAAAGCAGCTGGCCAATGCTAAATCCACTTCATGGGGTAGTGACCTGGCTCCCAAGCCCAGCAGCTGTTCCAGCCACCAAGCCGCTGGATCACCCTCAAAGAGCCCAGACAAAACCAAGCTATACCTTAGTTCTTAGGTACAGCTTCAGCTACCAGATCACATAGATCAGTCGGGTCAATGTAAGCAATCCTCTGTATTGCTTTAGCTCAGAACCAACACTATTTTGGATTTGAGGCTGAATCTTGCTCTGGTACACCTTCTTCCCAGACCTGGTGAGATCCTACCTCCCTTCTTGCTCAAAGGAAACAAGTGGGACAAAAAACGCGTGTTTATGGGTATTTCAATTATTTTAGACAAGTTACACTCTAAAAACATCTCTTCTTCACTGAGCAAAAGAGGGGCCTAGCCAAATGTATTCAGTGTTTACGCCTACACTGTAGACATTCAATTTGATCACAGAATGCTTTGGGTTGGAAGGAGCCCTTAAAGACCATCTAGTCCAGCCCCTCTGCCATGGGCAGGGACATCTTGCACTGGACCAGATTGCTCAAAGCCCCATCTAACCCAACTGTGAATACTTCCAGTGACAGGGAAGTCTCTTGAGGGCAATGCCTGAAGACGCTGCCAGGCCATTCCCCCAGATATTTTACTATTTGTTTTAATGAGGAAAAAGCTAACACAGCTCATCATATCAACATGTAGAGCAGGCTGTGTGCAGCTACAGGAGCTGAAGATTAATACCTTCATGTCACACCACTTTGCAATCTCCAAAGTGAGACAATACCCTAACACATGACCTTGGTGGCAAATATGAAGGAGGCACAAACATGTATTGGCAACGTACTCTAAAAACTTTCCAAGTTTCCAGCTCATCACTTGACTACAAACCAAACCAAAGCATTGAAGGCTGCGTGCAGAAGTCTTGTTAAGCTGCTCCTGAATTTCTGTGTTACAGGAAATGTACAAAAGCACATCCTCAGCTCCTCTCACCCCATCAGTTCCCACGTAAGGCCCCTATGAGTTATCTAACCACGATGAAGGTGTTCCACGAGCACCTCGGTGAGTTTCGTGTTAGCTAGGACAAACGCCACCAGCATTACCCAGTGCTGTGCAGGCTTGTCAGCACCCAGCCAGGCACGTGCAGGTCCCAAGCCGTGCGATGTTGCAGCTCAGAGGAGCCTCCATCTATTTATAGTGCTCGACGGAGCTGGAGCTGCCCATCCAGCCCCGAGGCACGCCGTCCAGCTGGAGCTCGGACCACCCCGGCACGGCTCCCGGGGCCAGCAGGTGTAGAAATACATCCTACCAGCCACCCAGCACGTCCACTCTGCACGTCGCAAGTGTTCCTCCCGAGCTCGTACGATAAGGCGTACGGCACAGGGCTCTCTGTGGTTTGGTTTTTCCCACCCGCCCAACTTCTCCCGTTGCTCTTCGGGTTCAGGGCACGCCTACGCCGGTGGCGGAAACAATGCCCGAGCGCTTTGTGATGCTAAACCAGCTCCTAGGAACACTAGCGAGGCCAGAGGTTAGCTTTCAAGCTGCTGATTTCGCTTTGAAACTGCACTCCGGCTGGCAAACCGGCGGCGAGGCAGCAGGCTGCAAGCAAGCAGCCGCCTGCCCGGCCCAGCCCGGCACAGCCCTCCGTCCCCCGGGGTCCCTGCCCGCCGCCGTACCCCCGGTCCCCCGGGGCTGGGGCCGTACCTGGGAGCTGAGGTACCGCTTGAGGCACTCCTCGCACACCGCCTTCTTGCAGCAGGACAGCGGCTTGACGGGCTTCTCCTCCAGGCACACGCGGCAGCTCAGCACCAGCAGCGGCCCGAAGTCCCCCGCGATCAGCCCGGAGAAGGGCTCGGGCAGCAGGTACAAGTCCATCACCTCCACGCTGCCGCCCGCCGCCAGCGGGTCGCCGCCCGCCGCCACCCCGCGCCGCGACGGGGCCGGCACCGGCACCGGGACCGAGACCGGAGCCGGGAGCGGAGCCGGGGCCCGCCCGACGCCGCCGCCGCCCCCGGGGGAGGGCGGCGATGTGCGGCGTGCTGCGGGCCGGTCGTTCTCCACGCAGTACACGGTGCAGTACACGTGCCGACGGGGGGGGCGGCGGCGGCCGCTGCCCCCCTCCGGCCCCGGCCCCTCCTCCGCCGGGGCCGCCGGCTGCTCCGGCCCGGCCGCCGCCTCCTCCTCCTCCTCCTCCTCCTCTTCGTCCCCGCCGGTCCCTCGCCGCTCGGGTGGCGGCGGCGGCGGCTCCCCGCTCTGCCCCGGCCCCGCCGCCTCCCGCAGCGGCGGCTCGTCCGCGCCGGGCTCCCGCGGGCTCCCGGCCGGGCTCGGCGGCTCGGCGGCGGCGGGCGGCGGCCGGTGCCGGCGGGGCGCTCAGCGAGCTCTGCTGCTCCCCCATCGCCGCCCGCCGCCGCCGCCGCTCCTTCCCATCCAGCCGCCTCCCGGCGCCGCTTCTGCTTCCGGGTCCCGAGCCCCGCCGCTACGAGCCCCGGCCGCCCGCGGGCACCGGCTGCCGCCGCCGCCGCCGCCCGGCCTCCTCCCCCCGGGGCTGCGGAGGGAGCGGCGGGGGCCGCCCGCCTCGCTCAGCGCCGCCCCCGCGGGCTCGGCCGCAGCCCGGGCCCCATGCCGCGGGGCGCAGGCGGGCAGCCGCCCCCGGAGCCCCGCAGCCGCGGGGCAGCGCGCACCCACCGCACCCGCACCCCCACCCGGCCCGGCCCCACCGACCCCGGCCCGCCCCCGCCCCGCGTCCCCGCCCCGCTGTGACGCGCCCTCGGCGGCCCGGCCCTCCATTGAGCCGTAAACACCGCGGGAGGTGCCCCGGCAGCGGGACCAGGACGAGGAGGAGGAGGAGGAGGAGGAGGAGGAGGAGGAGGAGGAGGAGGAGGAGGAGGAGGAGGAGGAGAGGTGTTGGCCGCGCTGCCCAGCGCCCTGCCAGCTGGGCGAAGCAGCAGCCGCCCGTCGGGGCAGACGGCTCCGTGCCCACAGCGGCTGCTTGGGGCCGGCTGTCACCCAGGTGTTGTCAAAGCAGGGGGGCAGCTTTATGGCCTTTATAAGCAATTTTCTCGCCAAGCTGTTGGGTTTATGAGTGCTTTATCATGCTTGGACACAGTTGTGTGGAGCTGAGCCCAGTTCCTTGAGAGATGGCTTTTCTCCCCTTGGCACGCAGCCAAGCCCAGCTCAGCAGGGAGCCCCACCTCTGAGCTCCGCAACCAGGTACCAGCGGCAGCTGGCAGGGCGCGAGGGGGCCTCTGTTTTGAGGAACTCTGCCCACCACCCTCCAGCAGAGCCTGGATCATTTAGTCCTTGCAAATGCAGCAAAGTTGGTTTTTCCTCTGTTAAGCCCATTGGCAGGTCTGCTGTGAACAGATACACTTGCTGGCTGTCCTCTTACTCATGCCTGATTTTTAAATCCTGCAGGTGAGATCCAGGGCAGGCACTTGCAGTTACAGAGAAGCAAAGAAGTTGTGGCTATCACATCAGTGAAGTCAACTTTTCCCAATCTGTAAAATTCTGCATAGTATTGCCTGGCTTCCTTCCTTATTTTTCCTCAGTTCTTTCTCTCCCTCCCTCCCCTCCATTCTTTCCTTAAATTGAAGAACAAAACCTTGGATAAAACTTCTGTGAAAGAAAGTACTGGTCTATAAGAAGCTGCAGAGCTGATTACTGTACACAGTCACGAGGCAGTTCTATAGAGAACGCAGAAACTTGGAGAGTTTCAGCAGTACGGCAGGGCTAGAACAGGCTGCGCTGTCTGCACCAGCTCTGTGTGCATATACACATATATATATGAAAAAGGAGGGCTCAATTTCCCAAGACTTCAGTTCTCAAGTCTTTGTGGAGATTACTTCTGCTAAAAATAATTAACGTTTTTAGGATGAGTAATTAACATTCATCCTTCTGGGCTTATGCTGATGACCTCCGATGAAATCTGAAGGGTAGCACTCCCATGTAAGTAACAGGCAGTGTGGTACTGAGTCATTGGGTGTAGAACTTAGACTTCTTTTTTTTAGAATTTCTTTTATCTTGATATATTTATATATATATAACATTTAACATTTTTCCTACTACTGCAAATGTATTCTGGGTATTGTGGGAAATATTTTTAAATGCTGATATTCATTTTGAAAAATAAATAAAAATTCAGGCTCTCATGTTTGCCCCTCAACACTCACAGTTCTCATTATTCTGTACACTCCACATTTACTGTATTGTCTTGGGTTCTCCTTAATACATCCAGTGCAAGCCACTTACACTCTGGACATGGTCCTGTTTTCAAAAGTTATAAAACAGTTTGCCAGCTTGACAGGTTTCATCAAAAAAAAAAAAAAATAACCTTCTGAGACAAAAGCTTTTGTCAACAACACAGCTGTAATGGCAAAAGTTTTCTGGGACCTCCTGGAGAGAACAGAACTCCTTAAGACTGTCCTTCACCTACTGTTCCGAGTTTGGATGGGTTACATAGGCCCAATTTGTTAGGTGATGAAGAAGATGTAGTCATATAACTCACCTAGAAAAATCCTCCTAGCATCTGAATTGTAGTACATGGAAGAAAGTGTCCTTGACAGTACTTGGCTTTAATAGTTATGAAATATTTTTCTGCAGCTAGAAGAAAAATACAGAATTATTTTCTTGGGCTTCTGTTCATCTTCTGAGGTGAAAGAGTCAGGGATGTTCTACAGAAGGTATATAGGTTAGAAAAGTGCATGCACTAGAATCATTTCTTATGCATATCCTAATTAAATGGTGAAGAATAAATTTACCTGGTTTCATTGTTGCAGAATGTATTTAGAAAACAGCCTGTGCCATTATTTTTGTCAAGCACTATGGAAACAACCTTCAAAATATAACTATGTGTCTTGAAACTAACTCCAGAAATTCCAATAAATGCCCCTTGCATATACATTCATTAGAAACCTTTAGGAGGAGAATATAGTCATTGTCACATCACTGGAGTTATCAGACAAGCATACTGATATGCTGAAGCTTCATCGAGCAGGGAAAGCATTGCCCAAATGAATCACACCTTTTGGACCTCATATCTGCTTACCTCAAATCTGGTTACTATCGTCATCTGGGCAAGAGAGGTGAAATGCTTTTCTGAAATTTATAGATCTTTCCAAAGAAATCTTTGTCAGTGTCTCAGGCCATCTTTTACAGGGTACCTACAACCTCTATTCATCCTCCTTAGCCCTTCTCTTGTGTTGGAATTATGTTTTCTGCACACATCTTCAAAATCCTCCTTTTAACCAGTGACATTGTTTTCTTCCTAGTTCTCTGTCTGCAGCACTGTTTTTTAATATCTTTCCTATCACGTTTCTCTTCCTAAAAATACCACAAAGCTCTGTGTTTAGCCTAAAGCTCTGTAGAAGACTCATTACCGGGTTTCTCTTCTTGATCTTGCTGAATCCAATTTCACACTGAGACTCATCAGCAGCTGTTGAAAACTACTTCCTCCTTCTCACCCAGATCTTTTATTCCTCCTCTACTTTCTTGCCATATTATCATCCCCGATGTCATCCGGGTTCATCACTTGGGGATCACTTTTATCTTCTCCAAATGCAAAGAACCATTCAAGTGAAGCAAGGCACTTAGCAAAACTTTTGTGGAGCAGAAGAATGTATTTCCAGGTTATTGAGGTTAAAGCTGAGAGGTTGCACTAGGAACGTCATGGGAACAGACTGCTTCCCCGGGTGGTCTTGCTCACTCTTAGTCCCAGAGTCATGTCTAAGTCAAGCTGTGTTCTGTGTATCCAACAGTCACCGATTTTCTTCTTAACAATCCAAAGAGCAGACAACGCCTGTATCATTTATCAACATTTATCCTGAAAGAAATACCTTGGTGCACAACCTGGATGTGATGCAGCCTTTCTGAGGAAGCTGAAGTTATTTACTACCGTCAGCAGCAATACAGGCATGAGAGCATTCCAAACTGCATCAGCATTTTTAGGCTCTCCCAAGGAAAGAAACCTTCATTACTGCATTATTTTTATTAATATGCCTTTGAAGTTATTTTTGAAGCAATAGCTCTCCACAGAATTGCCTGACAACAGCACAGTAAACTGTGTTGAAGGGCAAATACATTTCATAGGTATTATTGTTTTAATTAACAATGCAGAACAACACACAAATAGGATGTTTTGTTAAATACTTAGCAGGTACATTTTCAAAAATACCACGAGTAATTCTCTGATGTGCAAAGTGCTATCTTTTCATTCTTAGCTTCAGGCCTGAAAAGAAGTTGAACATTTGTTAAAACAATTGTCCATCCCTATTACATGATTATCAAATTATGCTTTTATCATTTTTTACTTGATTTTTTTTCTATGTTAATAATTTAAAAGGATTTCAGAAAATAATTGAATTAAGTAATTAACCTGATCAGGCAGTGGGCACACACGGAGCTATTCAAAGCAGCTCTTTTAAATTATGCTGCTCTGCTTCTGAAAGCCAAATTCCACAGCGACTTTGAAGACTTCCTTGTGCTTGTCTGTAATTCAACAAAGCCTGCCGTTATCAGCAGAGGCTCCCATTACATGCTGCGTGACCGGGCTGGGACTTATCACCTCTGCAGAGCACGGCCGGCACAGCTGGAGCTGCTGGGTGCACGCTGCAGTGTGAGCTGGGGCCTCCTCTCTAATCGCAGCTGGGTGGCCGGCTGGCCCCGTGGCCTTGGACAAGATACTCTTCTATCTCTGTTTCCCCTTTTACCCTTTGCCTGTCTCAGTTATTTAGACTGTCAGCTGTGTGTGACAGAGAGTGCGTGCAGCTGAGGCACCACTTGGGCCAGTGCATCCCTGGTCTGCAGTGCAGGCTGTAGGTATTACCATGGCACATCCAGCAGCATGCTCTCTTTGCATAAGAACACAGGAATATAAGTATTTTCCCCAGTCAGATAACATTTATGTGTGCAGATTTCCAGTAGGATTTTTCCTAGTGTGCCAGAGCAAATATTTGGTAGGACGTGTGACAATTCTGCCACGTAAAGAAAAGGCAAAGTAAAATCTAGTTCACTAGCAGGAGAAAATGCTGCACTTCCTTTCCACAGACTTATTTTTATTACTGCCACGAGAAGTAACGTCTGCTTACTCTCCATTAGTCTTTCTGCAGAGTAAGATGATACCTTTTTTATACCATTACTTGTCAAAATAAAGTCTCATTTTTAAGTCTTTGATGCTAATTTTCAAGGTGAGTAGGACCATCTCCTGTGTTTTCAGCCTGTAAAGTCTAGCCTCACTGCAGAGGTGCCACACTCAGAAAGTCTTCACAGATGGATGGAAAAAAGGTGGCTGAATTGCGATCCTGCAAAATTAAAGCAGTGGTATATTGATTACTCTATATGTGGTATTGATTATTCTATAGATAGTTTGCCTATGGTGAACTGCAGTGGGAAATAAGAAGCATCAAAAGTCAGAACCGGTAGCTCATTGCCTTGACCAAAACTTAACAGCTTACTTGCTGCAGTACACATCCAGTATGAGAGCGAACACGTACACGGTGTCAGGTGGCTTGTCCTTTCCAAAGGGCTGCAAAGACACAGCAATCAACAGAGAATCCATTTAGTGAATTCCTTGAAAGATAATTTCCCTTCCCTTCCCTTCCCTTCCCTTCCCTTCCCTTCCCTTCCCTTCCCTTCCCTTCCCTTCCCTTCCCTTCCCTTCCCTTCCCTTCCCTTCCCTTCCCTTCCCTTCCCTTCCCTTCCCTTCCCTTCCCTGTTTCTTTGAATCAGACATTATTTGTCCCCCACTGTAATTAAGCTGAAAGCTGATTTTTAAAGACTTCACTACCTACACTGAAAAAAAAAAAAAAAAAAGTGTTGATAAATGTCATGCATTTTGCCTTAGGAATTACTGTATACCACTGAAAACAGCCATATGCTTGTATACATGCCAATAATGTCTGCGCACAACATCACGTGTCTTTGTGTGTGTAGTACTCAGCGACCTTGAAAGAACTGTTCATAAAAGCATTCTCCAATCTTCTTATCGAATGTCTTGTTTTAGAACAGACAAAAATATAATAATATTAAAAAGTGCAGGGCAGCTAGGGCAATCTATAGGCTGCAATAGAAAGATGTTTTTACAAAATAACAAAGTTTGGCCAGGAACTTGATAAATGTAGGTGAGAAATTATTTACATTCTCCCTACAGAAATTGTTTTCTTAGTAGCTGTTTTAGGAGCAACATTAATATGTCCTACCCTAACAACAAGGTTAGTTGCTTGGTTTGCACAATAAGTCCTGGATGGAGTTATAAAAAGAAAAGAGCAGGAGATGTTGAAACAGTCCCTGGGGTAACGAAAGGGCATCAATAAACCTGTTATCCTAGCAAAGCATAAATGGGGAAAAAACTGTAACACTTGAAGATACTGTCCAGGCAGAAAGCAGAGCTCTGAGACTCTCAGTGGAATTTGAATCTGCTGGCAAGCCCAGGTTGCGGTGAAAGCCCTGCAGTTTGTTTAGTGGATCTGGTACTGCTTATCAGCAACATCAAAACATCTCAAAAATGCCAACCTGTCACAGCAGCTTTCCCAGGAAATCACTCATGTGCCTGTCTGCTGGGAAGCCAACAAGCATTGCCAGTTGAGAGAGGTTCTTGCTACACAAATCTCTGTTCATGAGGACAAGCACTGAGGCTCACTTGACATAGTTCCAGAGCACAGGATAAGAAGCATTGGTATAACTTTAAACCTCAGACAAACTTGGATCAGACTCACGGAGAAAATTCTCACCAGCCTATGCTTCAGTCCCCTGTTTCCAAAGTTTGCCTTTTTCATTAACAGAGAGATTTTATTTAAATAAATAAATAAATAAAATAAATATAATTACAGTGACTATCAGATCAGGAGATGTCTGATGTCTGACTACTTATGATTGCTTGATTTAGTGTGACCTCACCTCCCTCTTGCAGTGACTCAATCTGCTCATAAGACTGACCATAAACATAAAGAGAAGTGAGCAACTGTGGGAGATCAACCAATAACTGCATTGCAATCAGATTTGTCTTTAAAGTTTTTATCACCTACAAAATTCTCACATCTGGAAAGGTCTAATGAGAGAAGGCTACTGGTTCAGCCATACATATGTGAAACAGCTGTAGGCTTTCTTGAGGCTGCCAATACTAATGAAGTGCATTTATTGAGTACTTCTAATTTTGCTGTGAAAATATTTATCTGTGGTTCCTTCAGAACACAAATATAAAGTATTTTCAAGAAGAATCACAGCACTTTCTTCAGATAGACCACTAAGGAAGCCTATATGCCTCTTCCAGGATATATATATATATATATACATATATATATATATACATATATATATATACACATACATATATACACACAATTTTATTCTTTCCTGGGAGTTATACTGATGCAGTTCCTAAAGTGAATGTTGAATTCTTTCATACTGAAGCAGTATTTTCCTATCTGGGAATAAACCACACCAAATTAAGCCTGTAAACTGGCAAAACTGCATTCATATGGAGCTACAGGACTTACAGGTTTGCAGTACAGCTGTTGCCTCACTTCCACATTTCTTAGGCTGCTGAAAATGAATGCTCTGAACTTTCAGTACACAGACTGAAAAGATGACCTAGGCACATAGTCATACCACCTGAACTCTCCTTGGTTGTATGATATGGTGTGCAGTAATGCGAAAGCTAGACTATTAATCTAAGCTATTATTCAGTGTGGAATTGAAATACTTGAAGCAGAGAGAACACAGCTAAGATTATGACACTAAACTTGCTGTTATATGAAGTGCCTCTTTTCCCATTTTTTTATTTTATTTTATTTTTTTTTGGTGGGGGGTGTATACACAGAGAGAAATATTTGAAAACTTGGGCAGAAATATTTTTCCTTTCATATCTGAAGATGCTAAAAAGATTTCAGCTCATCAAGTTGTTCTAGGTACATTTTAAAATCTTTATTCCCTTCATTAAGAACCACTTAGAAATTGAATGTGAAGAATAGATTATTATTTTTTTCCACATATTTCTTATGATTAATATAAAAAGTATGTGTGACAGAAAAGGATAACAGAGCAATAGCACCATTTCCCCTGTAATCTTTATCCCTTTCCTGACTAAGTGCTATCTGCTAATACAAATCCCCAAGATCCTGACCTCTCTCTCTCTCTTTTCTTTTTTTTTCTTTGCCTTCCTTCCCTACAAGCACTGTGGAGGAAATGATTCCTGTCACGTAGCCAAAGGGGGCATATTTACATGGCTCCACACGATGTGACAAGGAAATCCTGTTGCAGAGGATTTGGGAGGAAAACAAGTAGGTTGCCTGCTCTGCCACTCTTTTTTGGAGCTCCTGCCTCCGCTCCTTAACAGGTTTACTTCCTGAATCACCACTTCTGGGACTTTATCAGAACAGATCTCTTTGTTTCTGAGTTTTCCTCCTCCATTTCTGAAAGTGGAGGTTTCCAGGACATGATTCTGCCTCCTGCTATCTTGCCTTATATTAAGTGATTGTGTTGTTGTCTGCTATGGATTTTTTGCTTTCCAGATTTTGCTTGTAGCACTCAAATTCCTCCACTGGCCATCATTAAGCTCGTAAGGACACACTGTAAGTTCTTTAACTCTGTTCTCTTCCAGGGTGGGGGAAAAAGCCTTCACTGCAGACAGGAGGGTATTATAATTTCAAATCCTAAAGCATTCAAATAGCTTTGTCTATAGTCGAGAGAAAACATAGAAAAATTCAGCAGTCATTTTTAAGTGAGTTTATTGCGTATATAGTATTATGGTTAATAGTTTTCAGATTATATTATAAACAATATACAAAAACACAGTATGAGAGCTTTACCTCATCTACCAAGACAATACCGACATGGTGGAGTTCCCTTCTCACCAGCTCCAAGATCTGTAAACAAAACCATCCATGGAAAGCCTCAGTTGACTAGGAAGGAAACCTTTAGCAAAGGCAGAACCCTGTGTAAAACCAACAAGAAACTTGTGGGGAAAAGAAAAACAAAAAGCAGTTATGTTGAATGCTCATGATAGCAAAAGCTACACAAGCACTTTTAAGAAAGCACAGTGCTTGTTACTGTCATTCTGCTTTTTCAGTCTGGGAGTATGTTTCTTCAATGGGGAATTACTCCTTCAGCTGACAGCCAGCTCTATGTTTAGAGCTGGATCTGATCAGAGACCACACAATTAAAAACAAAAGCACTTCTCCATTGTACATTAGTTTTGATGCACAGCACTGTACCGTAATATTTTCAAGCTTTCAGAGCATTTAAGTCTAGAACTCGCTTCATGCCTCAGAATCAGTTCTGCTTTGGTACAATGAACAATAGCCTATTTTAAAAACTCTTCACTCCCAGAGGGGAGTTCAGAGTTTAGCTAAACTGCAAGTTTTTATGATTTATTACAAACTTTTAATTCTATATATATGTTACGGTCTGTGTCTCCCATTTGCACAGTCTTTTAGAAGGACATAGAAAGGACAAAACAGACCTCCAGTGATTAAATAAATTTACCATGGTCAAATGCTGCTGCTGCATCCTTCCTTTTACCAGCCTCAGGATATGGAGAGGCAGATCCAATTCCCATACTGGCATTTCCAGCATGGTTGTAATTTATAAATTTTAAGAACTAATGGTCAAACTCTTGTTATACTAAATAGATTGTACAAGAACTATTTATTTATTTATTTATTTATTTATTTATTTTTCTTCTGTGTTTTTCTTCTTTCCAGTTAGACCACAGTTCATTGAATGCCAAAAATGCTTACGACCTGTTTAAAGACGTTTGGGCGGAAAACCTGACATCTGGTGTTTAACGTAAGAACTGCTAGAAGGATACTGTTAGGGAATGACTGACGAATTTCTGAGGTGTAAAGGTGAACAACCCTATGGAATAGAAACTTGTAGAATATGATAAACTTTTCAAGAGAAAAAGCAATTTTTCTCCTTAAAACTATCAAAACCTTTTCTGTTTCCAAGTTAGGAAGAGCCAAAAAGCTAATGATCTCCGTAATGCATCTCTTTTCCCTTCTCCTCATTGGAGTGTGGAATGTAAAAAGAGGTAGAAGTGGAGTATAAGGGCATAGAAGGCAAGAAATAGTAAATGTTATTTTATTGAAAAACACTGAAACACTCAATAAATTTAAACTTTCTGTTTCAAGTTGTTGTTTTTTCAATAGACCTTCTGTATTTCAGAAAGTGAATAAAGCTTAGTGGACAAGGAGGAAAAAAAAAAAAAAAAAAAAAAAAAAAAAAAAGGAAACTGCAGTTCTAGTCCTGTCTTACTGTCTTACAATTTTAAAGGGAAAAAAATGCCCACCATAATTATGGAACGTCAAGTTGTCTAAAATTATATATATATATATATTTTTTTCTCACAGTTAATTTTCCACAAGTATGTCTGAAAAGACTAGACTTGAAAAAGAAGTCAGCAATATGAAAAGGACCTATAAATACAGGACCTTGCCTATCAGATCTGTGATTCTGGGTGATCTCGGAATGCCTCTGGGACGTGGGACCAGGACTCTACAACTGCCCACCACCGGGCACTGGTCAAGCGGCCACCTGCCCCATGGGGGGCCCTCACCTTGTACTGCCATGCCATGGGACAGCAGCATCTGTGCTGACCCTGCCCTGGTGGATGTGACCACAGGAGGATACTGCACCTACATGTAGTGGGATGAGAGGTGGTAGCACACGCTGCTGAAGTTTTAAAGCTACATGGGTTTTCTTTTATAGGTTTGCACAGTTAAGCTATGAAAAATACAACTTCAACATACTTGACTGCTACTTTATGAGACCATCAATTTTTAAGAGAGTTTTATGAAGTCTTGATCCAGGCAAACATAGTTATTAGATAACTTCTATCTAGTTTTAACAAGAAAATAAAAACTACAAATAAGGTAATAAAATTGGTGGTAATAAAAACCCTTGAAGATTTTGTGTCTGTGAGGAGATTTAGGTTCAGTTTTGACTGACAGAAAGAGAGTGAAGTGTGGGTTTCTAATATGAATCACTGTCCCTTGCTCGTCATAAAATTTAATTTTCAAGTAGTTTAGCCTCGGATTACTAGAAATAATTTCTGGCCGTACTTTAGATAATGTTGATGAGACAGCTGTAGATTTACAGGTTGTTAAAGAATTCTTATTCACAAAATTATGTACTTACCTTTAATCACATATTTAATTCTCCTCGAAGCTAATGGGGTTTAAAAATGTTCTTCAGTCTTTTTGCTTTCGGTGGAACTTTGACAGAAAGACTCTTCAGCTGTAAATTTGCTTGAAAGCTTGAATTTGCTTGAATTTGCTTAACTGCGGGCTGTCACAGCTCTTCCACATTAACCCAATTTGTAGGATCAGCCGCTATGTCAATCCCCCCTGGTAGGCTCCAGCTGTCCAGGTGCTGGTTGAAGCTCTACTCTTTGCTTTACTTTGTAATGGGACAGATACTATATGCACCATAGTGGATGGTGCATGAGCCTTGCTGGTAAATCAGTCACTGTATCACCTTGCTCATGTTGCACTGGCAACAAGTACTACATCTTGTTTTTCCTGCTGCAGATAAAACCAATGATTTTTTTCCCATTTTTTTTTTTTTTTCCTACAGATTTGGCCAGAAAGGGTGGTTTCCATTGTTATTTTTCTGCTAGAAATGCATTTTACAAAGTATTAGTTGGGATCTGATAGATGATTTCCAGGCATTTGTCTTTATCATTCCCTTGGCCCTGTTGTGTTTTCTGCTTTGTAGGGCATTTTCAATTTCTTCTGTTCAGCCCTCAAACACCCTCAGAAACATGCAAGTGTATAAAACCTTAATATTTCTTTTTAGCAGATTTTTTTCAAGAATCACAATGATGACTATTGTTTACTATTTTATTTAAAGGGGTATCTGCATACAGGGACAAAAAATCCAACCCATTCTGTACAACTAGCCAAATGACATTCCAGGAGCATTAACGTCACTGGGGGTCCCTAGTGGCTGAAACCTCAAAATGTTTGGCATTTCTCTGTTTTATTTAGTGACAGAAAATGTGGAACCTGAAGGAGACTAGGCCTCTTTCTCAAAATAATTTGGAAAAGACATAACAGTGAGCAGTTTGATTTTTTTTTTTCTCTTTTGTGAAGAGAAAATTTGTGAAATTCAGTAGTTGTACCTACATTTATGTGTGGTGATAGGTAGGTGTCCTTGAGCTAGCAAACAAGAATAATCGAGTCTGTACTGAAGATACCTGAGTATGTGTTAACCATATGGTCAAGAAGGAGAGTCATACATAGCCAAGGATAATGATAAATAGATTTTATCTACTTCAATGTGGAGTGATAAAGAAATAATTTCTTTATAGCTACTCATCAAACAGTCACATTTACATAATCTTTTATTTACCAAATAACCTGTTATCCTGGTTTCAGCTATCTTTTAATTCATCACTACAGCACTAGAAGGAAAGAACATAGCTCAATTTTTTCTTTGCTATTAGGTAGAGCGGTCCTAATTTGCTTTCTTTCAGTCTGGAAGCTAAAAACATAACATTATCAATTCTTAACTGTTAAATTGCCTAAACATTGAAAAACAAACAAACAAACAAACAAACAAAAAAAAAACAAAACAAAACAAAAACAAAAACAAAACCCACAAAATATAGCTATAACTTATCTTAAGTCACTAAAAGAGTCCAAGAGCAAGTTATTCCATGTTTAACTTTGTAACAGACTCATACAGAGATCAATCTGACACTAAGTCCATTTCCCAAGATAGTTTTTCTTAGTTTTGTTTTGTTTTGTTTTTAAGAAGAAAATAAAATGCTTTTGCAACTCAAAATTTTGTCAAGACTTTGCATGTAATTGTTCTGAATGAATCCCAAATTGTTTATGAGAGTAGGTAAATATCATTGTGCATGTTCCATGTCTATTCAGGCACAATCTTTATGCTGCATTAAATGTCCTGCTGGACTCACAGTGCTGTTTTTCCTAAGAGACATCCCTCTCACCCTGGTTCACAAAGGTCCTATTAGTACAGAGAAATACGAGTCTGCACCACGGTCAGTCTGTAACTGCATGTGCCACCTACAGAAATGTCTCTGCACCTCTGCTGATACTGTCCTTTCCTTGTCACTGCCAGGAGGCATCTGGCATCCCTGGGAGCTCATTCTTCATGAGTTTTCCTCAGGACCTGTCTGTACTTTCATGTGGTGAGTGGTGCTTTGTAAATGTGGCTGCCCCCTTGAAAGCCCAGGAGTCAGAGACCTGAAGGGTCCTTTTGTTATTGCCAGGGGAGTCCACCCAGAGCTGATCAGTGCCAGAAAGACAACCCTGAACACTTCCCTTGGGTTTAAACATGCTTTGACTGTGGGATGGCTGGGTTGTGAGCTCAAGCCCTCTCCTTAGGCTTGCAGGTCAGGAGACAAATGCTGCACGCTATTTCTGGCAAAAAACCTCTGCTGTTGCTATTCAGTTCCCAAAATAACTTTGTTCTTTTCTCCCACAGAGGCTGAGGTGAAGAAAATGTCCCCACAATGCACAGAAGAGCCTCCTTGCAGGCTGTGTGCCCTAGGGCAGTGCAGGAGCACAGTACTTTTTAGAAAAGCCTGTTTGTGTAGCCCAAATGAGGTCATTTAACAAGAAAATAGAGCAGACCTTAGGTTTAGCAAAAAAATGGGCAATGCCTGCAGAAACCTTCCCAGGTCTGGCCCTCTGAAGAAGCCTCCCTCTCTGGCCTTGCTCACATCCAGGGAGTCCTAGGCCTTCACTCCTGCTGGTCAGAGCTGCCAGAGGGCTGCCAAGGAAGCCAGGTTGTGTCCCCCCTCCTGAAGGACCCATGTGATCTTCTCCCCTCGCCTAGCAGATACCCTAAATCCTCAGTTACACAGACCATTTAGGCGGAGGCAGTCCCTGAGACATCCCAGGGCTTGAGCTCTTCTCCTTGTTTCAGAAGTGCATAAAGCCAAAAAAAGAAAGGCTGGTCCAAAACCTGCCTCCAGAAATTTCCTGTATTACCTAATTCTTCTCTGTCCTTGCTCTCCAGAGCAAGACTGGTTGCTTGAGAGAGCTCCCACACTGCTGGGAATGCCAGCAGAAAGGTTACACTCAGAAGACTTCACAGTGACTAGGACACTTGCCAAAGGACAGCTGAGGAAGATAAGGGTAGTGAGAATGAGAAAGATGAAGTATGGGATAGTGGCACTTGCCACTGATGGCAGTGGAGTGTATCAGTGTAGTAGGTAAAATAAGTAATATTCTGTACCCAGATACAAAGCATGGATGTTAGCCTTGTCTGTATTTTTATGTCTGGTATGGGAGCAGAGCTGGTATCTCTCTAAGGCTCGAATAAGCTCCAATGATTTCCATTTTCTTTTGGACTGGGGGTGGGAAGGAAAACAGCGGGCTGTTCTGGAACAAAACTGGAGTCAGACTTGTGGGATTGTCTAGATGCACGCCATGCAGTATTGTCTAGAGCTTTTCCAGCTTCACTGAAGCAGGCAGCCAGGAAGGTTTTGCTCAGCTAATAATCACCAGTAATGGATAAGAGCTCAGGACAGAGAAGGGAGGGGAGATGCTGTACATTTGGGGCAAGGAATGGGGAAGCACTGCCATTGTAAGTGCACTACCCAGGCAAGTTTCTGCTGCAGTGGTGTGGAGAAAGCACGTTCTGGCTCTGGCCATAGCCTGCTAAGAAGAGCATGTTGGGCTCTACCCTGATGAGAGGGACACCTCCTCACAGATTTTCTCGTGCTGCTGCACATGGGGAAAAAAGTGGGAATCTCTTCTGTTGTGCAGAGCATATGAAGAGGCTCAGCACATCATTGAGTGGCAGCAGTGCTGAGGTGCAGACCCATGCCAGGCTGTGGTGCTTTGTGTGTCCTTTGGTGGACTTGAGCTTCTGCCAATCCATAGGCCTCTTATTGGCTCCAGGTGGCTAGATGCAGTAGGAACTTGCAGAAGTTGTCCTTGAAAACAGTAGGAGAGACAAACCAAGCAATAACAAACCTCGGCATCTCACCTTGCTCTTGTACTTGCATATCTGCTTGCGTACCCTTTGTCATCTTCTACCTTAACTGCCATATAAATTCTGGTTTAGCAGCAGACCAAACATCTAAAATACAGTAACTACATAGCTACCATAGAAGAGGGGTGGGGAGATGGGGGGTGTTTGTTTAAGAGTAGGAAATTAAATTGGAAGAAATGGTCAGTCCTTGGGCAAGAGGACTTTATCAAAGAAGTTCATGAACATTCAGGGACCCATATTGTTCAACATATTCTTAGACAATAATATTTCATTCACTGGCAAAGACAGATTGTGGATGGCCCTAAGTTTAAGCCATACGTTTAGGGAAGTGAGGCTAATTGTAGGATGCAGAAAGTCTTCACAAGACTGATTCAGCTGGAGGCAAAATGGCAGAGGAAATTCAGTGTTTGTACACATAAAGTAAGGAAGCAGTTCTTTCCATCGTGAGGTGTGGGTCTAATTCCTCACCCAAAGAAAGAATAGACATTAAAAGGGAAGCTGCAACACATTTATTGAGGAGATAAAAAATGAATATAAGCTATATCTGGTGCTGAAAGGTCCCGAGCTAGAAGTAATTGAAGGCTGGAAGAGTATTAGGGGCATGCATTGCACATACTTTTCCTGTTCTTACTCTTCCTTGAGCAATCGTTTATGGCTGCTTCTGGCAGGAGCATAATGGGCTAGATGGACACAGCAAACATTATACAGAATAAACCATGAATAAGGATAGCATGGTGCTTACTGTTCGTTCCTTTCTTTCTGCCTTCCTTTCCTGCTGTCCTTAGCGCAAAGATTGTGTGAAAATGCTGAAGGTTAAACAGACATTTAAATTTTTCAGCAGCTGCTCTTTGGAGGAGGGAGGAAAGCAAATCCTGCACAATCACTGAATATAGGTATTTCCAAAAGGAAACTTTTACTGTCCTGTGAAGCTCCACTGGCATCCATTTGATGCAGACACAGACAATAGGGAACGACAGGGTTACATTCAGTGAAAGACAAAATGTGACCCTGGCAGAGAACAAATTGGCCCCTGTTAGTGGAATGATTTAGGGTGTTATTCAGTACAAATGGCAACATCATAATTATGATAGTCTAAGGATATAGATGCAATTTTGGAAGAAGAAATAATACCTTTTGTTAGGCTGACTGATACAGTAGCAAAGCCTAGTAGGCGAGACTGGAGCAGAGGCATGGTGTCCTGGGACACACAAGCCCTTCCTCAGGGCTCAGACAGAAGCCTCTGTTCAGGGCACACAGACCCCTCTTCACTCAAATCAGGAACTTCTTTCTGAGGCAGGAAGAAGGGCTTCTGTGCCTGAAAGCTTGCTTGTTTTCTGCAACTCTGTCAGCTGGTGTAATACAGGACATCATGTCTCACTTATCTTGCTTGTATCTGCTAGGGATCACACAGATGAGGTGCCAGGAGACTGTCTGCAAGAGATTTCAGCACAGTTTTTGTATATCATGAGGCTGCTTAAATTTGTCTGCAAATATTTTTTTGTACACAGTTTACATTGGGACTTTATGACTGGGACTTTATAAAAATAAAGAATAGGGAACATCATTTTGCAAGCCGAGGAATGTAGACAAAGAGGAATGAAGACATTCATTCACCATGACATAGAAAAGCAGGTCACAGCTCCAACATCCTCTGTTATGTCCAGGACAAAATACTAATAAAAGATGTGTATCTTTGACTGTCTTGTGTTGTGTTTGATTGTTTTAATCACTTACCCTCTTTGATCACTTACCCTCTCCCAAACCACAGATTTACAGAGCTATCCTCACAGTTGTCACTCTGGCAGGGTGACAGCTTTGATTGCCTGCTTTTCTGTTTTCTACCGAATCTCTTTGATGTGGATCCCCCACATCATTTGTGAGCTATCTAATAAATCACCAGCTGTGTAAAAGCTGGGTGTAGTTCCTCCTCCCACTGTATTTTTTAAATGAAAATAGCCATAACATCTGATTTAGTCAAGCCTTTGTGGACATAGCTCATCTTATCTCATAGTACTGTTTTGAAAGGAAAATAAGAGCCAAAATTTATCTAGGTTACCAAAAGAATATGTAGGGAATTTTTCAGTTTAAAAAGTATGATTTAGCCATGACCAGGGGATGAATTTCATTAACATTATTCACCTAAAAAGGAGGCATCTGGTCTGGTCCTGACTTTTTCTCAGGCGATGGAGAAAATACCATGCATCAGGAAGGCAAGTCATCCTTTCTCATCTAAATCCCTGTTCAGGGATGGGGTCAGAGGAACTCACTTTTCTTCACTGTTTCACATCTTTTTCTCTCAGAGCAGGTCCAGGGCTATGTTTCTATGCACAGAATTTTGGTAATGCTAAATATTGATTATTCAGATGGTCTCACAGTTATGCATGGAGGTTTATAAGTCTGCGCACACTGAAAGATATAACAGTCATGTCACAGCTTCTCGACACCATAAAAGAAAAAGTGATAAAATCTGCAATAATACAATTCCATAGGGTATGTTTACTATAAAAAAAAGGCATTAAAATTTCAGTCTTTTCTGATTTTAAAGTCAAAATGTCTGTGGTTCCAAACATATCATAAATACTAGAAAAAGAGGTCTGTAATGTGTGGTTTATTATACCAGCATCAGAGGCACCTGAAGCATGATGCCAAGTTTGCATTAGAGTCTCTAAGTTGGGCACAGCCTCCAAGTGCTCAGTTTTGGAAAAGAGACTGTGTCTGAATAAAACTAATTACACACATGAAGCAAAAATCAGAACATATATTGAAATTTTGGAAGACAGTCCATATTACTCATAAAGCCATGATAAGTACTACTGGTAAATGTTGCTGGGAGCTTTCTTTTACTAGCTCCTTTTAACATGAGGGTGCATCTGTAATGGATCCCTGTGTTTAAAACTGCTGAAGCCATCTTCTTGGTTCAGCTTTCAGAATATCTTTTAGAAAGATATCTCACGGTGCAATGTAAGGGGTTTAAGACACTGTAATCACTTTGGAGTTGGTCTTGCTAAAATTACAAGGGGGATGCAACCATTATTGCTACAGTATTTGCAAATTAAGTTTCAAAAAAAGGTTGCTGAGGAGAGGCAATCTGTAGCAGACCCTGTGCACACAGCAAAGCGACAAGAACAGACATATCAAGGTAGAAAAGTTATTTTTCTTCTTCATCTCTAAACTCAATTTCTGTACTAGGTGGATGTAAAATTATCCTGATTGCTCTCAAATTCCCATCTTTCAAGCCGACCTATCTCAGCGACTCCAGAAGCCTGTTTTCCACTTGGCTGCCCATTTTGCACTCAGCAACGCTTATGTCACACTGATCTGTAATCCTAGAAGGTGTTAATGTCACACGAAGCAGTCAAGGATCTTTGTAAGATATATTTCTGTAGATGGAATATACGGGTAAGCCTAAGAGCATTCATTGATCTTAAAGTCCATATGTCTTGGCTACATATAGCACAAAACTATTTAGAAACCTTTTTAAAACATGGCTAACATTAAGGCTCAAGCTATTTTCTCATCATTTGTATCATCCTTCAGGCCATCATCGTGTGTTCAGCTTCGCTAAGATGCCTTTAGTGAAAAATCAATCTGGTCCTACAGCTCCCTCTCCTGTGCATTTATCATAAGTGCAAGAAATTCAGCAATTTGGTCAGCTCTATAACATGTTTATTGTGTAGTTATGTAGGGACTTTAAATGTTTGATTATTATTTCACGTTTGAACATATAGCTGGCAGTGAATTTGTAGTAATTACACCTCAGTGTATTAGGGGAGTGCTATTAAAGTGAGCAGCTAAAAAGGAAACAGAAGCAGCTTTTAAAAGGTTGTGAAGATGCAGATCAGCACCTGCTGGGTTATTCAAAAAATGCCGGTGCAGGCTAAGTATCTAATTTTCAGAGGGAGTTTATTAGAACCTGCTCATGTTTATTTGTCTTTCCTACTAAATGCCAGCCTTCATCCTGCGGCTTCTAAGCATCTCTGAAAGTCTGCTGGGGAACAGCTGCATACCTAGACTCCAGTGGAAGCATTAAACAAGTTGAGAGCAGCATTTCATTTTTCAATGTCACTACAAGGTCAAGCAGAACTTGTCTGGTAGAACCAGAGATTGAACTGGGGATTTAATCAGGAAGCTATTCCTTGGGTAGAAGCTGAAAATAATTTTATAGTTACATTTACTGCGATGATGGCTCTCCCTCAAAAGCTACCTCTTCCAGGGACTCTGACCTCTCTATGTATTGACAATTCAGTCAATACTGTCACTGCAGCTCCCTTTATTTAGACAGTGCAACAGGCATCAGGACAGTGACATATGTCTGGTCAGCCAGTAACCGGCAGAGCCTTCTGTTCTCTGGCTGAAGTTTCTCTTCTGTACCAAATACATCCCACACTGCATTACAAATTCTCCCATTACATGCATAGGTTGCTTATGTGTTTGACAGACAGAGATATGCAATACAACCATTGCTGTGCACTGTCGGGTCTGAAGCTGTCCTGCCTTGCAAACAGAATCACAGAATCACAGAATCACAGAATTTTCTAGGTTGGAAGAGACCTCAAGGTCATCGAGTCCAACCTCCAACCTAACGCTAACAGCCCTCCACTAAACCATATCCCTAAGCTCTACATCTAAACGTCTTTTGAAGACTTCCAGGGATGGTGACTCCACCACTTCCCTGGGCAGCCTGTTCCAGTGCCTCACAACCCTTTCAGTGAAGAAGTTCTTCCTAACATCTAGCCTAAAACTCCCCTGGCTCAGCTTAAACCCATTCCCCCTCGTCCTGTCACCAGGCACGTGGGAGAACAGGCCAACCCCCACCTCGCTACAGCCTCCCTTGAGGTACCTAAAAAGAGCGATAAGGTCGCCCCTGAGCCTCCTCTTCTCCAGGCTGAACAAGCCCAGCTCCCTCAGCCGCTCCTCGTAGGACTTGTTCTCCAGACCCCTCACCAGCTTCGTCGCCCTTCTCTGCACCCGCTCAAGCACCTCGATGTCCTTCTTGTAGCGAGGGGCCCAAAACTGAACACAGTACTCGAGGTGCGGCCTCACCAGAGCTGAGTACAGGGGGACGATCACCTCCCTAGCCCTGCTGGTCACGCTGTTCCTAATACAAGCCAGGATGCCGTTGGCCTTCTTGGCCACCTGAGCACACTGCTGGCTCATATTCAGCCGACTATCCACCATCACTCCCAGGTCCTTCTCTGCCTGGCAGCTTTCCAACCATTCCTCTCCCAGCCTGTAGCTCTGCTTGGGGTTATTGCGCCCCAGGTGGAGGACCCGGCACTTGGCCTTGTTAAACTTCATGCAGTTGACCTCAGCCCATTGGTGCAGCCTATCCAGGTCCTCCTGCAGAGCTTTCCTACCCTCAAGCAGATCGACACACGCACCTAACTTGGTGTCATCTGCAAACTTACTGAGGGTGCACTCGATGCCCTCGTCCAGATCATCGATGAAGATATTAAAGAGGACCGGCCCCAGCACCGAGCCCTGGGGGACGCCACTAGTGACTGGCCTCCAACTGGACTTGGCTCCATTCACCACGACTCTTTGGGCCCGGCTATCCAGCCAGTTTCTAACCCAACGAAGCGTGCGCCAGTCCAAGCCAAGAGCAGCCAGTTTCTTGAGGAGAATGCTGTGGGAGACGGTGTCAAAAGCCTTGCTGAAGTCAAGGTAGACCACATCCACAGCCTTTCCCTCATCCACCCAGCGCGTCACTCTGTCATAGAAGGAGATCAGGTTCGTCAGGCATGACCTGCCTTTCATAAAGCCATGCTGACTGGGCCTGATCGCCTGCTTCCCCTTCAAGTGCTGCATGATGACTCTCAAGAGGATCTGCTCCATGAGCTTTCCTGGCACTGAGGTCAAACTGACAGGCCTGTAGTTTCCCGGGTCTGCCCTCCGGCCCTTCTTGTAGATGGGCGTCACGTTTGCTAGCCGCCAGTCGATTGGGACCTCCCCCGATAGCCAGGACTGTTGATAAATGATGGACAGTGGCTTGGCCAGCTCCTCTGCCAGTTCCCTCAGTACCCTTGGGTGGATCCCATCTGGCCCCATCGACTTGTGCACATCTAAGTGCCGTAGCAGGTCACCAACCAGTTCTTCATGGATAATGAGGGCCACATCCTGCTCCCCATCCCCTTCCACCAGCTCAGGGTACTGAGTATCCAGAGAACATCCGGTATTGCCGCTAAAGACTGAGGCAAAGAAGGCATTGAGCACCTCCGCCTTTTCCTCATCTCTTGTAACTAAGTTTCCCCCCGCATCCAGTAAAGGATGGAGATTCTCCTTAGTCCTCCTTTTTGTGTTGATGTATTTATAGAAATGTTTTTTGTTATCTTTAACGGCAGTAGCCAGATTGAGCTCCAGATGAGCTTTGGCCTTCCTAATTTTGTCCCTGCACAGCCTCGCTACTTCTTTAAAGTCCTCCTTAGTGGCCTGCCCACTTTTCCAAAGCTTATAAACCCTCTTTTTCCTCCTAAGATCAAGCCACAATTCTCTGTTGAGCCAGGCCGGTCTTCTTCCCCGCCAGCTCGTCTTTGGGCACGTGGGAACAGACCGTTCCTGCGCCATTAAGACTTCCCTCTTGAAGAGCGCCCAGCCTTCCTGGACCCCTCTGCTCTTCAGAACCGCCTCCCAAGGGACTCCACCAACCAGTGTCCTGAGCAGTTCAAAGTCAGCCCTCCGAAAGTCCAATACAGTGGTTTTACTGGTCCCCTTCCTGGCCTCGCCAAGAATAGTGAACTCCACCATTTTGTGGTCACTCTGCCCGAGACAGCTCCCGACGATCACGTCCTCCACCAGTCCTTCTCTGTTTGTGAAGAGAAGGTCTAGCGGGGCACCTCCCCTGGTAGGCTCACTAACCAGCTGCATCAGGAAGCTATCTTCCACGCTCTCCAGAAACCTCCTAGGCTGCTTTCTCAGGGCTGTGTTGTGCTTCCAGGATATGTCAGGGAAGTTGAAGTCCCCCACGAGTACAAGAGCTGACGATTTCGCAACCTCTGTCAGCTGCCTGTAGAATTCCTCATCCGTCTCCTCATCCTGGTTCGGCAGTCTATAGCAGACCCCGACCAGGACACTAGCCTTGTTGTCCCTGCCGATCCTAACCCAAAGGGACTCGACCTTGTCATTCCCAACCTCGAGTTCTACAACCTCGAAAGACTCTCTAATATAGAGAGCCACACCACCACCCCTTCTATGCTGCCTGTCCCTTCTATAGAGCTTATAGCCAGGCATTGCAGCACTCCAGTCATGAGACTGGTCCCACCACGTCTCTGTGATGGCAACCAAGTCGTAGCCTGCCTGCCGCACGATGGCTTCCAGCTCCTCCTGTTTGTTACCCATGCTGCGTGCATTGGTGTAGATGCACTTCAGCTGGGCCATTGCCTTATCCTCCAGCCTTGCCATTGTTCCCCCTGGCACAGCCCCAACAATCCTAGCCTCAGCCCCATCCCCCTTCCTACCTAGTTTAAAGCCCTCTCAATGAGCCCTGCCAGTTCCTGGCCCAGGATCCTTTTTCCCCTAAAAGATAGGGACCCGTCTGCGGCCATCAGGCCAGGTGCTGAGTAAAGTGCCCCATGATCAAAAAACCCAAGATTTCTGCGTTGGCACCAGCCCCGGAGCCACGTGTTTAACAGGTGGGCTTTCCGTGTCCTCTCTGAACTCCTCCCTGCCACCATAGGGATGGACGAAAACACCACCTGCACTCCCGCTCCATCCACTAACCGACCCATTCCCCTAAAGTCCCTTTTGATAGCCTTGAGGCTTCTCTCTTCGATGTTATCACTGCCCGCCTGGACTATCAAAAGGGGGTAATAGTCAGAGGGGCGTACCAGGTTAGGAAGCTTCCTGGCAACGTCCCTGACCCTGGCCCCAGGGAGACAGCAGACTTCCCTACGGGTAGGGTCCGGCCGACAAATAGGGCCCTCTGTTCCCCTAAGAATCGAGTCACCAACAACAATAACCCTCCTGTCTTTTTTGGTGGAGGCAGTCCTGAGGCGCGGAGTCGACCTCCTCGCCCCAGGCATCCTCCTGGGAACATTTGCTACCTCTTCCTCACACACCGGCCTCTCAATCTCTAGGGCCTCAAACCTGTTGTGTAAGGGCACCTGGGAAGGTGGGGCCGGAAGGGGAGAGCATCGCCTGCGATGTCGAGCAGGGACCTGTTTCCATTCCTCCTCAGCTCCCAGATCCCCTCCCTCTGCCCGACGGGGACAGGGCAGGGGGTCCGCCCCCATTTGGGGAGTCTCACCTCGGCACCTCCCCTTGAGGCCCTGCAGGGAGTTACTCCAGAAGTCTATCTCCCGCTCACACTCCCTGATGGCCCTCAACCTCTCCACCTCCTCCTTGAGCTCCGCCACCATGTGGACCAGAACAACTACTAGAAACAGGTAATATCTATAACACAATATGCAGCGACTGCTGGGGTCAACTGAGCTATCTTAACTATTATCTTAGCATCACCAGTGTTGCTTAGCACTGTTCTGTATTTTTCAACCTAAAAGAGACTCCAGCCAGACTGATAGATTCCTAACCAGTGGTCACTTATGCTCCTTGTGATACAGTTAAGTTCAGGTGTCCCACAGAAACACCCGCCTTTTTGATAGAAAGATTAGGAAAGAGAGAAAGTGAATAAGAATGAATGAAGTGATGTATTATGGCTTGAAGAAGACAATGTCAGAGGTTAGTATTTGGTGGTTCTGCAAGTCTGGTTGTGTTTGTCTCATGACAGCTAACCAGAAGAGAAAGACAGAGACACTGATTGCCCAGCAGGAAGCAACAGAGCTTCAGTCCTGGTCAGAACCACACAAGCTCTGTGGTGGAGGACTGTATGGTATCCTTTTCCATAGTGGCTGGTAGACTTAGGATAACATTCAGTTCACTTTCCCATGAGACCACCCTGCCCCTTCCTGCAGCTGCCAACTTCATTCACTATGTGCCATTGACGCTATGCAACAGCAGATTTATAAGGACATGGCTACACTTCACTGTGCAGCCCGACTCTCCCTCAGAGGTCTGTCCCTTATACTGAGCTCCTCAGAAAGCAAAAAGAGTGGAGGAACAAATACTGAAAATAGAGGTGAAACAATATCTGTTCTCTATTCTTATATCCCACAAAAGCCTGGCAGAAGGAACAACTGCAGAGAGAAATTCAATACAGTTACTATAGCCCAAAATGTAAAGAAGATCCTTCATTCTGAGAACATGGCGTATCTAATCTAGTAAGTAAGGAAAACCCACAAGGAGATGCAATGCAATGACTGCAGATGAAATATTCAAATTATTTGGCTAAAAAGAAACAGTCCCTGCAGAACTTGTGTGATTGTGTTGTCTTAAAATTTGACCAAGTTTGCAGGAATTTGTCACATGAATTATCAGAGATAGTGTGCTGAGACCAGTCCTCACCTGAGATCTTAACATTATTATAGTGTCTCAAAAAACAGTTTTAAAGACAATTTTAATACCAATAAACTTTTTTTTTTTTTTTTTTTTTTTTTTTTTTAATGAAAGTTCTTTCTCTGGAAACATAAATGAAACTTTACCCAGGTGGAAAGCTTAAACAGGAAGTTTCTTAATGCTTTAAGCAGATGAAATAAGATCTCTGTCATAGGGATATTTGGGTACATCTAGTTACACCAATATCACCAGCTCTGCTTATTTGGCTTCACAAACCAGTGAACTGTATCAACAGAGGTGCACCCATGTACTCATCTACTGACAAAGACAGAGCATTTTGTACCTATTGATCAAGCAGACAGATAAGTTTTACAGAGCATTTTCTTCAGAATAGAGTATTTTGTAGATATATCTATTGCAGTCTAAAACAATATTGTCTCTTGGACATCAAGTTATACTTTTTGCATTTCAGATAATCTTGCCTTTCTGAACTACCCCTGAGCATAACATTGTAGAGAAAGCAGTCACTCTGGTGAGAAAAAAAGGAAACAGAAGCATTAAACTTCACTATTGGTGGTAGAACCACTGTTGCAGATTCAGAGTTTAAATTAGAGGATCCATCTGCACTCCCATATGTTTTTTGTTTTTTTTTTCCTATATGCTTTTTTTTTTTTTTCTTGCAATATACAGTTTACAGAGGTTTGCTGTCATGATTTTTCTTCATGTTTCCTGTTGCTGCCATAGGACAGTACCATTCTGCAAGGGCCTGCAGCAGTGGACATGATAACCAAGAACAGACATTCCTGTTTTTAGCATGGGAAGTCCTGACCTACACGCTACTGGGGCACAGGACATGCCGACAGCGAGCCCACCACTAGTTCTCATGGATTTATATCAAAACCTGCACAGTGACATTTCAGTTTAAGAAAGCGTCAAGGTAGAGAGAAGCCTTGCTGTGGCCATGAAGAAGTAGTGTTTTACTGCCTGTTGTCGGTTACTGGTTTATCACCACTGCTGTTGCCCCGCGGCCTTACGTGTCAGTGAGGACAAATGGTGGTCAGCGCTCAGACAGCTAATTCGATGCTAACAGCCAGTGCTGGCAGCAAGGAGGAAACTGCTGCGACCTGGAAGCTCCCAAGGCCCTTGTCAGCTCTGCTGCTAACAGCAACAGCCAAAATGTTCCTAAACTCAGCTTTGCTGGGAAGCTACAGGAGTGTGCTGAGGTCTGCTGTGGCAGGACAGCCAGCTGTGGGACTGCCAGGTAGGGTGTCCTCCTGCTGCTCCCTCCCAGGCCCCAGCCCTCTCCCACACCACACAGTTTTTTTTTCAGTATTTGCTTAGAGTCAGAAATATTTGGCAGAACTTGGATTAGGTCAATAAGTTTTAAACAAAAAACTAGACATGAGCTCATGGTCCTGGGCAACCTGCTCTAGGTGGCCCTGCTTGAGCAGGGGACTGGACCAGATGACCTTCAGAGGTCCCTTCCAACCTAAGTGATTCTGTGACTCTGTGAACTCTTAAGTTTTCTGCAATGGAGTTTTTCATTTTCTACCTCATCCATCATTCTCAAGAAATCCCCCAAACTCAGTGCTCCTCTATATGCCTGCCCAAGTGAAATAACCTGATACACTTTTGCCTTAGAAATCAAAAAAAAAAAAAAAAAAAAAAAAAAAAAAAAAAGAGGTAGCAAAATGGTGCAGCTTTTGGTCTTCTACCTGAAACAACATAAGACCCTTTCCCAGAAACATCTGGCCCAGGTTGTGGAGTGGTAGTGTGCCAGTGAGAACAGCCTGAATATCTGAAGTTATTCTGCTTTCCATGAAATAATAAGCACTTCACTGGAATCAGGAGACAAAGAGAGCATTGTTCTGACTAAATAGTTAGGTTAACCCCATGGTTTCCATTCTTGGTTCCAAGGGCTTTTCACTGGTTTTACCCTGTGTGAGATGCAAGCACAAATTACATGAACAGAGAGTGCTCAGAGGAGAGATCAGAACCCAGGGATTTCTGTCAGCACCAGTCACTGTGAGATTTCTTCTGATTTTCCTTCCCCTTCTCTCCCAGTGTTTTCTTTTTCTATGTTATGACTGAAGGAAGAAAAATAGTGAAAGCACTAGATTTTTTGGGGGGATGGAGAAGTTCAATTACCATTTTTAAAAATCACTGCTTGGGAGAAAAGCCAAAACAAAAATCATTCTAGCATTTAAAACTTTCTGACCAATTGGACTAGTAATTCATGTATATAAAGAAAATATCTCTATACTTTATAACTTATTGATATCATGGTATTCATTAGCAGAGAAAAAAGCATGTAGCAATGTAATGCATCATTAAGAACATCTTAAAAATGTTCTCATTTGCCAAACAAGGACCACAGGGTTTTTGTGGAGTCTTAAATTTTAGGTCATCCTCCTGAATTTTATTGAGATTTGGGGGAGAAAAAAGAGCAAATGCATATTTCTGTCCTTAGATTTTATTTTCTAATGAGTCATTACTCTCTTTTCCTTAGTGCTTCTTACGAGACTCTACATGAGCTGTATATAATATTATCCTAGCTTATTTATGGATGCATTAAGTATCTTTTAAAGTTCACTGCTTTCTCTTCCCTCCAAGCTACTCAAGCCCTTTTATTACTTTGTTCTTCTGAATCACTAACAATATTTGACTTCACTCTGATCATTATACAAAAGTAGCTATTATATAAAGACAGAGATATGAGGAAATGCTTTCTCTTATTTTCCTGGAATGAAAGCCTCATTAACCAGACTAATTCTGCCTTGGCAACGGTTCATTTTGACCCTGGTCTGGAAATATATAATATTGTATGGAGCAGATCACTGAAACTTGGAGACAAAGTTTTGCTATGTAAGATCCCAGTGGGGTGTCCATCTCAACAGGATTCTCATACCTGCTGAGAGACTCTAACGGGATTCAAAGATAGAAGCAGAGCTGAAAGCTCAGAAAAAAAGTTTCTGTTGTATTTTACCATTGCACACAATGAAATTAGGTGGGAACGAGCTGGCCATGAATAGATTAAGGTTTCCAATTAGTAGAAGGGGTCTGACTGTGAGTGGAAGGGTTCAGAAACAGCATGTTTTGGCAGCAAAACAATCTGACTAGTTTTAAGGAATTTGATAACCACTCAGCAACTGGTAGTAGTGGGGGACTGGGAGGGTTCATCTGCTGCTTTGTTTCTGCTCTCTGGATGCTCTGTGTGGCTATTGAAGAGCAAGTTTCAGCTGACCATGCACACTTGCCTGGTTTGCTGTGATCCCATGTTAATTTTCTGCATGGGGTCAGGTATTGTAGCGACAAAGCTAATGATTATTCTTTTTTTTTTTTTTTTTTTTTTTTTTTCTTGGTTGCTTGGAGTGCATTTTCAGTTCAATGTCTATTAATATCTTTCAGGAGGCTTGCACTGCTTACAGATCATGTCCTGGACTGAAGTCCAGTGGTCCCCTACTAGGTCTAATTTGTCATGCCTACAACACTCCAGGAACAATGATTTGGCTTCGGAAAGAAAAGTTATTGCATTTTTTTTTTTTATTGTAAAATACCACAGACCCTAAAGCAATATAGTCACTTACCTTCATGCCTAGTTTACAACTTTCACTTGTGTATTAGGTTTACATGGCAAGGTTTTGTTAGCGGGGGTACTGCAGGGGTGGCCTCTGTGAGCAGAGCCCAGCAGCTGCCCCATGTCAGACCAGAGCCAGCTCCAGACGGCTCCAAAAGAGACCCAGCGCTGGCCACAGATGTGCCAGTGAGTGATGCTGGTTGGGCCTCTGGGAGAGCAGATTTAAGGAAGGGGAAAAACAAAACAAAACAAAACAAAAAAAACAAACTGTGCAGCAACAGCTGAGAGAGAGGGGTGAGAAGCAGCCCTGCAGACCCCCAGGTCAGTGCAGCAGGAGGGCAGGAGGTGCTCCAGACACCAAGCAGCAGTTCCTCTGGTGGAGAGGCCCCTGGTGGAGCAGGCTGTCCCCCTGCAGCCCATGGCGTGAACAGTGAAACGAAGCTAGCTGGCAGTAGTTCTCTCATGCACGGATTGGGAAAAGCCTCCTGCTTTGTGGATCTGCGTGGAATACTGACTGCTCAGCTTTCTATGATGCTGAGCACAAGGGTAAATGCTTCCAGGATTCAGGTGGATACGAAGCCTATACAAAGGCAGGCAGCGAGCACAAAGACAGATCTTGCCTCTTGAATCTTCCAGGGAACATTGAGGTCTGGGAAGAGGGACAAGGATAAAGCCAAACCTCAGCAGGAGTGCTCTGGAGGCTCTGTAGCCTCCTCCCCTCCCGTGCTGTATAGCTGAAGGTTATTGAATGCATGCATTTTGCAACAAATGCTTTCAACTTCTACTCTTTCATCAATAGATGGCACTAGGCAGTTAGCAAGAGCCCTGTTTATGACATTTTTGATCAGTAAGTAGGCTATCTGTTTCAGTGCTCAGTACCATCTACTTATATAGCTTAAGATCATATTTTCACTGATTCTAGTACCCTTTTAAATTTTTCTTACTTATAAAGGACAAAAGATATAACAAGAAGCTGGCACTTCTGATAAAGAGCCTCGGAAGTGCTAGGCATGAAGGCTTTTTTTTTTTTTTTTTTTTTTTTTTTTTTTTTTTTTTTTTTTTATTCAGATTGTAGGCATGGTCTGCATTGGTGGTTTTCTCAGAAAAGACTCTGACCCAATCTTCATTTGCTTGTATTTTGTTTACAACCACCATTTCAGTATTTCAGTTCAGGCTCCTTATCACTATTCTGAGCTGCAGGGAACATTCGGAGCCTATTGACAGGCTACATTTTCAAGTTTAATGGTGTATCTTGGAAAATACCTTGTGGAAAAGGAGACGGGGAAAGGAAAATGTGATAGCAGGGAGCCCCTCAATTACTGATCCCATGAATAATGTGAATCTATCCCATGTGTCCAGGAGGGTGTGCAGATATAATATCACTAGGTTTCTGAAAAGAGACAGCTACTAAAATCTAACCTGTAACTCTACAGTCTTTTACATCAGGTTGAAGTAGGTAATCCTTCTGCAGCATGTGTCATTCACTCTGTAACTGTGTGTTTGTTAAAGAAAAGCAAGGGGAGAGATGATAAGGTACTTTTAGCTCTTGTAAAAAACATTTATGGACCAGGATTAAGATTTCTTGATGTGATCAAGATAAAGTATATCAAAACCCGAAAAAAGGGCACAATAAGACCAATGGGAGCAAATCCTTCTTTTGTGTGTCTGATACACAAGCCAGAAATGGCTGTTTAGCCTGAGTTAACTTGTCAAGTGTTAATAACCCAGCTGTTTCAGTAGGCTACACATACAGAACCCTGTTAATGATTCACTGCTATTTTATCCATGCAAGCTTGTTTTATACACAAAAATATTAATGCGAACTTAATTTTACTCTTTCCTCAATACCAGTTTAAAACACAGTACTGGGAGTGGCTGCTGCTGTTACATTTTCTGGTGAGGCTGTCTGATATATTTTACTCTCTCTTAGGCAGTCTGATCCAAGCGCTTCAGCCTGACTGCATGTCAGAACATGGGCACAGTGCTGAGCACAAAGGATCCTGGAGTCAAATAATGAGGAACACAATGGAAGGTGTACATTTCACATTTCTGTATTTTGTCATCTGTTGTAGTAAGGCAAGGCATTTTGGTCTGTCTAAATGCATACAGTGCTGGGCAGAGAGAAAAGTCTGCCTGGTCCCAGCAGCTGCTATCTATAGTAGGTGCTAAGGACTGTCCCCATGTTATGATTTAACACTGGTGATGCTCTGGTGCTATTGTGAGTGATGAAGATCAAAAAGACATAGGGAGGTGCCTTCTTTTGCTTATACTTGCGGGAAGTGGCTCCCTTCTTCCTGTATAAGACAAAAACAAAAATACAAACAAACAAACAAAAAACCCTAAGGTCAACAACCTACAACCAACAAACAGCCTTAAGTTTGGAAGGAATATACTTTGCCATAGAAATTAATTGCTTGTAAAAATAGACTCGCAGCACTCATGAATGAAGGAAGAGCTGTAGATGCTATATGTTTAGATGACACTTCTGCCTTTAATTGCGGTGTCTCACAGAATTCTAATCTCAAAATTAATTTAAATTGACTTGGAAAAGGAAACTTGTCATGTAGATTGAAAACTGGCTGGAATACTGTAAACAAAGGATGATAGTAGAGATAAATGTACCCCATCCAAAGGCTAGTAGTGATTCTGAGGACTGATATCATTAAAAAACTTAGTGAATGACCTAAAGTCAGGAGCAAAGGTTATCATTGGCTCTTGGCTGAATCTTATGACTGGAATGGAGAGCCTCCAGGGTTAAAACACAAGGTTGCTCTGCAGCCTGAACTGTAGCAGAGGGCTCATAACAACTCATCTACTCTGCAAATTGAGTACCAGGAGGGTTTTTTATCTTGCGTGTAGCAGTAGGTTACACTGATAGTGTATATATTGCTGAGATGTATAGATGCACAGAATGAATGCAAATGCCCAGACAGACAAAGAAAAAACACAAACAGGAATAAAGATCTAACCCCAAATCTCATAAAAATAAAAGAGGAGATAAGTTTCTTTCCTTTCCTTTCCTTTCCTTTCCTTTCCTTTCCTTTCCTTTCCTTTCCTTTCCTTTCCTTTCCTTTCCTTTCCTTTCCTTTCCTTTCCTTTCCTTTCCTTTCCTTTCCTTTCCTTTCCTTTCCTTTCCTTTCCTTTCCTTTCCTTTCCTTTCCTTTCCTTTCCTTTCCTTTCTTTGCCTTGCCAATAACAAACTCTTCTCCCAGTTCTTTGTCTGAGCAAATGTGGCATTGTGCTGCAAATCCAGAAGCTGAAGCTTGAACTTGACTCTGAAATCATGCCCCAAATATCTTCCCCTAAACCAAGAGATAAGAGGTGATGGGGAAATTCAAGAGGCTGATGGTGGGGCAGCACTAAGCCAGCATGTTCTGTGTTTGCCTGATTCAGAAAAGCCCCCCCAAAACCTTCCTCTCCTTCCCATGTTATCCAAAAAGGTTGAACAAATCCACTATCCAAATGATGAACAAGTCCTGAAATGGTGGCCTGTCTTCTCTTGCTAAATAGATTTACAGATAAGTGCCAATTGTTTCTTTCCTGAATCAAACTCCTTGACACTAAGAGAAGCAGTTGTAGTGGATCTTCTGGGAATTAAATGTATTTACTGCTGATGTTGTTTTTAAAGTAGTTGTTTACAGTGTGTCAGATAGTAAGACTGTGTATGATTCATAGCAAATAGCAGTATGCCAGAACCTTAAACTCTCCTTGCATTGTAATTTGTCTGCTTGCTTGGTTGGAAGGAAGGTGAATATTTAGCTTTCTGTTGTAAATATACTTTATGATTAGCACTCTTTAAACAGAAAATGCAAAATACAGCACAGCAATTTCTGTTAATTTTATATAAACAGAATTAATCAATGCCTTCTGTACTATATTCCCCCTGCATTTATGAACCAAATTGACCATCTATTTCACCATAGAAAGCAGTCACATTTTTTTCTGCTGTGACTTCTTCCTTTTTTTCCTTTTTTTTTTTTTTCTCTTTTTTTCTTTTTTTAAAATGTATGATATCAATTCCATTTCAGGAATCTTGACAGACATCTAGGTCATTTTGAAATATGTCCAACCAATTACTTCATTATTTATTGCATAATAACTGCCCAGAAAAACAATACAGGATTCTGCTGTATTTGCCGTGGTGCTGTTGATGTTGTAGAACCTGATTAAACCTGCTAGCATGATGTACACATGACTGGACAGCTACATTGAATTTTATTTCCATCCTTAGAGAAACTGCTTATGCACAGGACCAGCACCTACTTTGGGCAGCTCAGACAAGAGAGACATATACTGTTTTTTCTGTATGTCATTATTCTTACCTAGCATGATGGAGACACATGTACTGAATTGGGCAAACTTACCAGATATTTTTTGTAGAGCTATTCAGTTGCTTCTGAAAACACTATATCCTGAACTTGGGTTGATGATGGTAGAGGTGATCTGGGAAGGTCTGGGAGAGGATATCTGTACTTGCTTCCTGGCATCAAGGGATCAGGAAAGCAGGGAAGGAGTAACCACTCTAGAAATCATAAACCATCCCGCAGAGGAAATCTACTGCATTTACTATACCAGGAGATATGATAGAAACTGTGGATCTTTATCCTGTTCCATGCTGAAAGCCTTTTAAAAGATCTGTATACCTGGCTTGTTATTGGACACAGCTGAGAAGAGAAATGAATAGTGCTCTTGATCATCTTGGTCATCTATCCTCCTACCCCTGAAACACTAACAAACACACACACACGCACATGCACACGCACACGCACACGCACACAAACATTCAATTGCTACAGATTATTTTCAAAATCTCTTTGTGTAAATGCCATTCTTACTTTGCAGTCCTGCATGGAAATTCTTGATTTGGCCTTCTGAGGTGAAAATGCCTCCTTGAAATCAGAAAAGGATTTAACTTTTTTTTTTTTAAATATATATATATATATATATATATATATTTACTGCAAGTCAAAGCTGAGGATTTTGCTTGAACACAAGAATCCTTGACCTCAAGCCACAAGACACACATCACCACAATAAAAATATCAGGGGTTATGCTGGATCTCAGAATAATGGCCACATTTATCCTAAATGCATACAGTGAAACATCTGTTGTGTCATTTTATTGAATAGCTAGAGTTTTCAGAAGATTCTTTGACCACTTTTTTTTTTTTTTTTCCTGTTGAAAGAAAAATAAAATCAGAAATATATCTTTGAAATTGTTATGTAATACAATAAGGGCTGTACACTTGTTCTTCTGCTATTGCAGTTCTAAATTTTAGAGTAAAGTATTTCTTTTTCATTAAATTAATTTATTTACATGTTTTCTTCTCTTTTCCTCTTCCATCCCAATTATTCTTTTCTTTTCATAATGCTCTTGTTAAGTACTTACAATCCAGCTGTAATCTGTTGCCACAGCATTTGTACAGCTGAAAAGAAAACATTACTGAATTGTCAGCATGTTTTCAGCTTCATTAAAGATGACAACCTGGTAATCAGCTGTACAGGCTGTATTACCCCAGCTACAGGGAAATCTGAGTTATTTTCCTGCCATTAAATCATCCTAAGAGAAACAAGCATGCTCCGGAGTTGAGTTGCTCAGCTCATGCTTTCATGTTTCCTAATAAATCGTTTTGAGAGAATTTGGAATTTGCTTTCACATCTCTCTGTGGAACAAAGACTGCTCCTGAACCACTATTTGAACTACTGGCAGAGTGTCAATGGAGTTGTGATAAGTTTACTGGGGAATACTGGTTTTGGGGTAAGATCTGAACTGCACTTCCACTGAATTTAAGAACTGACCTTTATCAGGGACCACAAGTCCTATTCACATAGAATCGTCTTTGCATAATTTTGGTTACATTTCATCTACATTTGACTAAATTGTGGTTGTTTGGGAATGTCATGTGCCCACAAGTAGGTAATTCTTTTTTTCTATGATTCCACCACTATGGAGCATAATATTTTCTAGAGAAATATTTTGAAAAAGTGCAGAGACTTAAACTGAAACAACAAGTGAAAAGCAGTGCAGTCAAGAGGGAAGTAAAACTGGAGAATGACAATAACATAAGGTGACATCTAACATGAGACAGAAGATAGGCTTTAATTTTTTTCCTTAAAAAAAGAAGAATCTAACCTAGATGTTAATGACTAAACCTTTAGAACTAGAACAGAAGTATTTTAGGAAGAGTTTAGTTAAATAAGTGATCTGATGTCAAGTTTGGGAATGTCCATACAAAACTTAAGGGTTATGGTGGAAGAACATACAGAGCTAAGTAGAGAAAAGAAATCAAGACAAGTGTTGTTGACAGAGCACAGCTGAACCATGGGAAAAGAGACCAATTGCTTGTCAGATACAGGAAAGGTGATATTTTCTATATCTATGTCTGTATCTTATTTCTATAGAAAATAGAAAGGAAATAATCTGAAAGTGATGGAAAGAGACGCCTTGGAACAATTTAAGAGATAGAGTCAAAGAGATATGCAAAAGAAGTGGTTCTCAAGTATCAGGTGAATTTAAATGGGAAAATATGTATAGAAGGAACAAAGTGACAACAGCTGCTGTAGTCAGATGAAACATCTCTAAGAGAAAAAAGAGAGCAGTTTCAGACAGGGGAAGTCACAGTGGGCATGAATATATGAACACAGGAAGACAGAAAGGAACTAAACTTGCTAAGTCATAGACATCATTCATGACATATATATGATGGCGAGGTGTATATGCTGTACACAATGCATATGAGAGAAAAAAAGAACACTGTGAAGATAACATCAAGATATGAAAAGCAATTGAAGGAAAGCATGTGACAGAGCATAATCACATGAAGCATGTAGTGTCTGCCAGACCACATCACTCAAAGAAAAATGCCCCCAAGTATGGCTTCATGCCAAACAGCTGATGTTCCAAGACCAGATAAATTTGCTGTTGGCGAGGGGCCTAAAATTTCCTTCCGATCAAAACTCCCCAGGCAAGAGGCATGCAAATTCACTGTGTCAACAGCAAGCATCTGACACACTGTTCATGTGCTGTACAGTGGCGGTACATCCACTGACTGTCCAGATTTGCAGTGCATGTGCAGATCAATCAGAAAGAACATGCCCAGTTGTTTTAATGGACTTCAGTTATGTTGGACTTGTTCTAAGGAGGAGACAAAGCTACCCTGTGTGTGGACAGTGGCCATTTGTCTAGGATTTTGGGACACCTGCCAGCCCAAACTCATCCCTTTCTGAAAGGTGGAAAAGTCAACAGAGGAAGAAAGCTGTGCCCATGTTGTCAGATAAGAATTACCAAGAAGTGTGTATGAGGAAAGCACTCTGCACAACATGGTATATAGGCACAGAGAAAAATACAGTCCAGGTCCTTGCACAGCAGTGATTAACGAAAGGACAGATATGTTCACTTTTGCTCCAATGCAGTACAAGAAAATGTGCTTATGCCACGTTTATGTTACCCATGGTTTGCCAGAATAGACAGAACAACTCAGTGTTGGGTCCAAGCCACAATATTCATATGGTTTATCAGCAAGATTGTTAGAGTCATAGAGGCATACTGAAGAAATGCAGGTTTAGATGTAAGTACATGGAAAAATACTGTAATCTTGAAGCCTGTGTGACAGCCCTGACAGCAGAGTTACTTGTGAGAATGTTTGCCTTAACATCAGGAAGCCTGATATCAGTTTGATTGTCTATGGAGTCATCTTTCAGCAGAGAAGATTGAGAAATCTTTTATTGGTGTGTTTAAAGGATACCTGATGTCTCCCAGACTCCAAGGACTTGGCTTCCTCCAAACACAGTGCAAATAGCACCCGTACCATGATGACTGCCACCACTGACAGAGAGCAGTGTGGGAAAGGAGCAACAACATATCACTGAGTATAGCTGAAAAAAGGGGAAATCCCAGTGGCAGAGATTACCAACATAGCATGGGCTCTCTACCAAAATCAATTACCAAAACTAAAGAGAGTCTCTGCTGAGCCTGAGCTACCTTGCATCTCCCACTCGTCTCCCTCTCTCTGCTGATTATGTGATCACACAGGACATGACCCTTGGGAAGGGTCTCATGTCTTCTTCCTCTCTATAGCACAGCTATAGCCGATATATAAAGCTATAGTCTATCTGTCCTAGAGGGCATCACTTGCAGGCCCTCTTCAGCAACTCCAATCTGCATCTGGACACTGTGTCAGATTGGACCATGACAAAGTCAAAGTCTGAACTGTGTGTCTAGAACACAGGTTTTCCAGAATACGCTTTCTGGTATATTCATACAGCATTTGCTCAAGTCCAGAAAGGGTATAGTGAAATATTACAGGGAGTACAAGTCCTTGCTGTTGGCAATCTAATGTACAGAGACACTCAGCAAAAACCTAATAGCACTACTCCTAAGATGGAGTGTCATCTTAAACTGAATCATAGCAAAATAAAAATTGTTGTGTGAGTTACTTTGAGCATACCTTGGGAAAAAATACCTCTGATCCTGTTCAAACAAAGTGAAAGCCATAAAGCATTTTGAAACCAAGTTCTTGGTGGAAAAATCAAAATCTATAGTAATTGTGATGGTTTACCTAGCATAGATAAATACAGATCTCTGCTACGAAATGCTAAGTAAGAAATGGAAAGGATTTTATTGGGAAAATTTGATGAGAACTTTGGGAACACTGCACCTGTATCATTTTTAAACAACAATAAATGGCAAGAATAAATAGCAGCAACAAATTCCTAGGATATGTTCCAGGGTATGTTCTTAGAAATTCTGGTCACAACACTGAAAACATAGATATCCCATAAAGAGTGGATGATGCAGAATTTTTTGGGAGACACTTGGGGGCATAAAGAATAAGAACGTAGAACTACCAAAGAAAAATTATACTGAAACAGAAAAGAATTTACCACTGTCACTGGCTGTCAGTACATACAGTTCAGTATACTTGAACAGATCACAAACCTTAGGGGATATACTTGACAAATCCTAAGTTTCTGCACCATCTAGACATCACACATGGTCATAAACCTACAAAGGTATGACTTCAAAGTGAAAGACAAGCCCAGAAGAGAAATTTCTTTAGCAAGATGTACTGGTGTCTGCAAGAAAAGGAGCAGAAATTCTGAGAAAAATAGAGAGCATCAATGTGATGAATCTTTTAAAATAGTAGGTCAGGATGGCTTGCCCAAAGCAAGTTCTCCTGGCCTATCAGGACTTCTGGAGTAAAAAAAAAAAACACCACACAAAGCTAACCTGGAAAATGAAAGGAAAGAAAGCAGTGACACTGGAGAAAACTCCTTCCAGGCATCTAAAAAGATTTATGAATCTGACAATGATGTTATGGGAAGTCTGAGGATCAAACATATTTCATTGGTCCCAAATGTGTGTAAAAGACTAGATATGTTCAGGACATGATGATGTTTTGTGTATTTTTCTTTCATAAGGCAATAAAAACTCTATGGCAACGTCTGAAATATTTGAATAAACTAATATGCATTAATGAATTAATAGATACTTCCATTAGAGAACTGCTAAAGGCAGAAACAGAAGCTCTTATACTCACAGATGATGTATTTTAGAGAACCTAGAAGCAATGGGTAGGTGATAAAGGATGCCCTTAACCTGATACTAGATTATCATCATAAAAATATTTTTTAAGTAGGTCCAATAGGCAATGCATCACTTAGCTTTCAACTTACTGACACAAAGACAATTTTCACCAACCAAAGCAACAGTAATGTGTTCACTTCACACAATGAAGCACAAGACACATTTGAAAAATTTCAAAGCACTGGCATTTCATTTATGTGCACACATGCAGTCAGCGCCTGTACCGCCAATTGTCCCATGAGCTACTGGAGGTGCACACAAATCAGCAAACAGGTTCTGGTACTGTTCCAGGTGGTCAAGAGGGCTACATCTTTGTTTATTAAGCTGCTAAAATGCACCTCTGGAGTCAAACATTTCTTCTTCACATACCCTATCAAAGAGACAACTAAAAGCTGTGACCCCTGTGAAAAGAGTGTCTTTTCCTTCCCAAAGCTTCACACCAGGGTGCATTAAAATTGATGAATGAACAGAGGAGAAAAGTAGAAATACTACTCATTATACAAATACCAGTATACAAAATCCCTTCCAAAACAAGATTATAAGGGTCAGTGCAACTCTAGTGACATAACTGAATATCCCAGGCTGGATGTTAGAAAGCCAAAGGAGGGGCTTTTCTCTGGGTGAGTTCACAGATGCTTAGGAGCTGCTCTTATCAGTTTGAGCACAGCAGTTGATGTCCACACAAACCCTATGAGATTCAGAAGGTGATTTCCAGCAAGACACTGACCTCTGGGATGCAATAAGCAACCCAACTAATGGTCTACATCCTCCATGGCTGACCTAGTGGCAATACATACAAATGCACGGAACAGACCTTGTTATGTATGTAGGTGAAAAGACAGACCTTAAAACCCAAGGCATCTACTGAGATGCCTCCCCTTTGTGGCTTAACCATATTCCTTCCTACCATTCTACCCCTGGCTCCAACCTTGAGATTTCCTTGAGCTTCATCTGGCCTTTAAAAGCACAAAATGGTTGTTCATAAGCTCCAAAGATGCATAAGTTTACAGCATGAGATGTTTACTGTACAAAACAAACTTAAATGTCACATCCCATGTCTAGACTTACCTTACCTGTAGAAGGGGTGAAATTCACTTTCACATCTACTGAGAGGAAAATTGTGTCCACCTGCATCTGGGTAAGCAGTGCTTGTAAAAACTTGCACTCTTTCTTGACATGAAATATACTCACTTGGCTCTCCACCTGCCCTAAAGCTCCTTTGTTCTGCAAGGATTTTCTTCTTTTCACACACATATCTCCTTTCTAGCACTTGTCTTTCTTGCCTGTAGATGTTGATGACCTTCCAATTCCCTTCTCAAGAAGTGAAACAGCATCAGCCACCTCCTCCATGTGCCCAAAGGAATTCAACCTACACAGGAGCTACAGCTCTAACAGCTCACTGTGTTACCGTCCTCCAAATCTCACAGACAGGATTTAGGGTACTGCCTATTCCAAATGCCTGACTGTCTTAAAGCTTGCATCATTTCCCACCACAAGTTGTACATTCAAAGCAAATACTTAGTTGTATTCTGACTGGAATTTTCTATAAGGAGTGATTCTGCTCAAGTGCATTTAGAATTTAAATGCTTAAACTCATGTAAAAGATAAGTATATAGACCCTGAGGTTGTAAGAAGGGTCACACTAGTCTTATATAAAAAGCTCTATTTACTGGCTGCCAAGGATGTTTACTGCTGGCCACCAAGAAAACATTTCACTGAATCATGGAAGGGCCGAAAGGCATCTCTGGAGATGAGCAGGATATGAGCACATAGAGCATGCTGCCCTGGATGAGTCTGTGTGGGTTTCTGAAGCACCCTTGCATATTCAAAATTTACATTATGACAGACAGCATTTCATTAGCGAGGAACTTTAGAGCTGGTATCACAATTTTCAATTAATTACCAAAATTACAAATCACAGGATGAAGGAAGGGGTGCATCTCAGTTCAAGGGATTCTTTGCGGATTTTTTACATCAGCTCAGGATTTTATTTAGAAAGGTAATACCCAAGAGATGTGATCTGTCTAAGGAATTAGGCCCTAATTCTGATAAGTGTGAAATTGTCATGTCAGCTTTGCCAGCTGAGCAAAACAGACAACATGGCCCGAGACTCAGCTGACACATGAGGCAGTTTTAAGGTGTTTTGTCATTTCATTTCTTTGTACTCACTTCCAAAGCCAATAAATAATTCCTTCACTTTTCTTCACCTTTTCTAGAGTAAATACATTTTCTTCAACGTTATGTTTTCTTCCCCTTTGTGAGTTACTTCAGGCTAGTCTGATAAATGTTAAATATTTTACTTTTCAGTGTAGGAAAGATCCCTGGGAGATTCCAGTCACATCCAGGACACTTTGCTAACAGAGAAGAACTGTCATTGTGGGCTGCCAAGCTGGTGGTTAGAAATATCCCTTCCTATCAGCCAAAGGCAGGGAGCAAGTAGCAGGGAGGCACAGAGGAGGCCTGAGACCTGAGCATCATACCAACTTTGGCACCTAACGTTATTCTTGTTTGACAGCGTGACTCACTAGTGTGACTCAGACCTGCAAACCCACCATGGATGTGTGAAGGAACACTTTGTCAGAGAGTCATTTCCTCAGTGACAGTTACACTAATGCCCCAGAGTCCCAAGTTCTGCAGTGAGACTCTCCACATGCCTGTGCAATATGTGGTAAAGCAGTTAATCCATAGGAATGTGAGGACTGGCATCTGCAGATTTCACATTTATGGCACAGTGTGACAGAAAACAATTGTTTTACAAAAATTCATGATGTTAGTTTTTTGTAACACTATTTTTTTTTTTTTTTAGGAATGCAAACCCAGTTTACACCTCAATAGTGTTGCTTGGTTGCATGTGACAAACCTGAATTACTAATAGCAGAATGTTTTAAAAATCTTTATTAATTTGAAAGCCTGTGCATTTATTTCAGGCTAGTTTGATCCTAGGTCACAGTTGGCAGAAAGCAATGCAATAGGAAGGATAGTCAAGATGTCAGCTGTCACAGCAAATGGGATCTGGAAGAAGACTTTTGTTCTGACCCTGTCATTGAATGGTTTGATAATTTGTTTCCATTCTTTCCAGTGCAGTTAAGACCCAAGTCTGATACTAACCCAGGTGGAAGTTAGGGTGATGTGAAAATAAGAGAAAATATTTCAGACTCCTAGTCCACGCAGCTATTAAAACAGTACCTCATATTAAATTGTACCTGCTACTTGGAAAAATAAAATTCTATATATGCAGCAAAAATGTTGGATGCTTCTGAAGCTATTGTTTCAAATTCTGATTATATGAAGGTTGGCAAGTATTATATGAAAAAGGAAATAAACTCCTTCTGTTTTGAAAGCCATTTAAGCTCACCAGCTTCTGTTTGAACTGCATGTACTACACCATGACTTGTGTAAGCACTGCCTGATACTTTGCAATGATCTTCTCCAGGACACCAGAGTACAAATACCATGAACACATACATACACATGGCATGCCCCTAGCCTTATGTCCCATTGCCAAGGCTTTGGGTAATCCAGCTCTTCTCTCAAATTTTCTCTCTTGAACAGAAAGTGTCACCAGCAAGCCACACAATGTGCCAGTAGCATTTCTACAGATAGCTGCACACAAAAGCTAAAGCCTGATGGTTACCATGGGATTCTCTCATTAAGCTTCTACTGAATATACTGCATTCTTCACCGTCTGCTAATCTCTGCTACTCTGTTTTGCCTTTGTAATTCTGTGCCCTCTGTGCAAGGGTGTTAATTGTACTGAATTGCAGCAAGGGCAAAAGAGCTGTTGTGCTTTGGCATTCAACAGTGAGATTCCATGGTCTCATTGGGTGTGAAAAATCCCTGCTTTCAAAACGTTGACAAATAGGCATTGATGTGTTTTTTGGAGTAAAAAAAAAAAAAAAAAAAAAAAAATTAAATCAGCTACTGCACCTGTTGTTATTTATGAATAACAAAAAATACCATCAAAATAAGTGTAGCCATCAGGTTGAGGGACACAATTCTCCTTCTCTACTTCACTCTCATGACACCCTCCCAAAACAATATATTCAGCTCTGGAGCCCTCCTGCACAAGAAAGGCATGGACCTATTAGAACGAGTCCAGAGGAGGGCCACAAGGATGATCAGAGGGCCAGAGCACCTCTCCTATAAAGACAGGCTGAAGGAGTCGGGGTTGTTCAGCCTAGAGAAGAGAAGACACTGGGGAGACCTCATTGTGGCCTTCCAGTGCCTAAAGGGAGCCTACAGAAAAACTGGGGAGGGACTCTTTGTCAGGGAGTATAGTGATAAGACACAGGGGAATGGCTTTAAACTAAAAGAGGGGAGATTTCAACTTAGATATAAGGAAGAAATTCTTCACTATGAGGGCAGTGATAACACTGGCACAGGCTGCCCAGAGAAGCTGTAGATGCCCCATCCCTGGAGGTGTTCAAGGCCAGGCTGGATGTGGCTTTGGGCACCCTGCTCTGGTGGGAGGTCTCCCTGCCCATGGCAGGAGGGGTGGAACTGGATGAGCTTTAAGGTCTTTTCCGACCCAAACCATTATGTCATCATACAAGCATTTAAGGCTGGAAAAGACCTCCAAGGTCATATGATCCAAGCATCTCCCTACCACCACTGTCACCCACTAAACCATATCCCTAAGCACCAGGTCCAACCTTTCCTTAAACATCCACAGGGACAGTGATTCCACCACTTCCCTGGGCAACCTGTTCCAATGCCTGGCTGCTCTTTCTGATAAGAAAGTCCTCCTAACTTTCAACCTGAAAACCTATGATTCTCTGATTCTGTGAATAGCAATAAAAAACTTTGAAGAAAAAGGGTACGTTTTCTGACTTGCTGAATGCTGGGCCATGTTCTTGTTTTCAGCAGGATCCCTTTGTACTCTTGTAGCCAAGCAAGGCAGCCTTCAGACAGATATATTTTACAGTCCCACTCCCTTTGAGACCCACTTAGGCTTCCAGAGAGGTCACAGTAATGAAGGTATGTTAGGTTACTATTTCACATGAAGCAGTCCTTTCTATTTTATATATATGTGTGCTGCACACCCAGACTGTGGGACAAGGCAGGCTCCCTGGGGAAGGCTTGGCTCTGCAGGAATGTTAACTGTGCACTGACATCTTAGCAGAAGGATTTCTGTCCTCTTGGGTCGTCCACAGAGTAGGATATAACTGGCTGTACCAAAACCCCAGGGAGACAAGCGTGTCATCTTAACACACACCCTGCTTTACTGAAGCCAGTAGTACTAAGAAGGATTTATTTTACACCTGCTTCCTCAGGTAAAGGAGCCTGAGTGACAGATACTTTCCATGCTCCAGATATGTCAGGAAAAAGGCCAGTGGTCAGGCTGCTCCCTGCCGGCGGCTGTGGCCCTTTCCAGCTGCTTGCCTGTCTGGGCTGCCTGTGTAAGGCTGGCGCTGCTGTGCTATGGCTCCACGTCTCTGAGCCTGAGGCAGGTTTTGGAAAGCTGGGGAGGGAATTACAGCAACTCACTGTTGGCACATTTCTGTTAATGCATTTGCTTGCTTTCTTCAGGATCTTACAAAAATTAACAGTGAAATAGGATAACTGACAAGATCTTAGTTATAATTAGCAGCAGCTTCCCTTCTGACATGCAGGAAGGGCTCGCAACATTTTTCTTAAGGCAGAGTTGTTATGTTGTGTTCCACAGAGGTACTTTAAAGAATAACTTTTGTGGCATAAAGCCTCTCCCACTTGTTTGGGACAGATGGGAGAGGAAGGGATTCTGAAGTGTTGGAGTTAGAGGGTAACGAAGTATTGTGCAAACTGTCGCAGTGTGTAGGCTGTTGCAGATCAGAGTTATTTTTGTTATTACTGGCATGCGTCATTACATCAGGAGCTGAAATAAAAGTCACTGGTTGCAAAAGAAAAATATCACTGCAGATGTGGATGAAATTTCTAATTCTCTCTCCCTGCAAGCTGTGATAAATCTCAGGGACATTAACAGCACGTAAGACATGGAGAACCCTGAAAACTTGAGGGCTGAATCAAATTAATGCTTTTCTGTAGCCTGATGTGTGAATTGTACCAGTCCACAGGGTCTAATCATAAAGAGCAATAGTTTTCAAAGGTCTTTGTGCTTCATTTCAAAGGAATTAAAAAATGAAAATAAGCATTTACTGGGGCTTTCAATAAAGGCCCAAGAAGCCAACTGCCCAAGAAGAGTTGAAGACCCACTGACTTTCAGTGAGACCAGAGGTCTGTTTTGAGGTTAACTCTCCTCACTGACATTACAGGAATAAAGTACCCGAAGGGATGGCGTGGACTGTGGAATCCAATTCTTTAAATCTGCGAGCAACCTTGTAGTGCTTTAGAAGGTTATTTGAGAGTGGTTGAGAAGGTCCCTGAGGGACCCTTCCCCACCCAGATTTCCCTGGAAACTCCTTTGGTTTTATGTGCCAGAACATAGATCTGGCATCAGTGCCAGATCCTTCAAGGATCTACCTGATCTCTCTTTCCAGGCTCAGCTATGGACAATAAAGATTAAAAATGAAGTGCAGAAAAGGAATAAAAAAAAAAGGAGTGATGAACTTCCATTTCACAAATCTGGAGAAGTCTCTTGTGAAAGCAAAGATGATAGGAATGGAATATAATCTGGGGGAGATGATCTGAGGGAATTAATGGTCAACTGAGTTAAACAGAATTTGACGACATAAGTTAAACAGAGATTCTAAAATAATAGATAACTAAAGAAAATAAGTATATCAATAAGCAGTAATAAAAGTAATAAAACACTGGATAGCTATGCATGTTAATCAAGATGTCTTCACACCCATAAAAGAGGCTTAAATAAATTCAAATTCAAACTGTGACATTGGTCATCTAAGGCTTAATTTTCAGATGTACACCTTGCTATAGCTTTCCTATTGCAAATGTTTTGTAGTGTTAAAACTCTCTCCTTTAATTGAACTAACTTCTTAGCAAGTGCAATGTCTCCCAGGAGCAAGGCAAGATGGAGTTTTGACTCCTCAGATACAAGAGCTGGAGCCAGGCAAAAGTCTGAGTGCTTCTCCTCCAAGAAAGGAATGATTTGGTTAAAAAATATACCTGAGAAGAGATTCCTGCAGTTCCAGACTTGCTGCTTCTGCCTGTCCAGGATTCCTGTGTGGGACAGCTGGTGACTTCTGTGAACCACAGGTACTTCAGTGCAGAGGATGCTGGAGCCCAAGCAGGAGCAGAGCAGGGAGCAGGGAGGTGGATCTTGCTGTCCTTCCTGTCTATCCCTGCTTGAAGGGCGTCTCCACTCCATGAGTGACTAGAAATGTCCCTGCTCATTTGACTGAGTTCTACTGATACCCTGGATGCTTTGCCACTAATGACACAAAGATCATCCTTAATTTTAATTAGTGTATCTCCAAGGTTCAGTTTAACTACCCAAAATGCAAATTGGAGCCAAGACTGTCATGGTACAAGTCTCAAGTGTCCAGGTTTGAGAAAGACAAGCCTGACAGAAGAGGTGTGAGGAAGAAATGCTACCTTCTTCTATATTTCCTTTCACTGAGCCAGATACAGTTATAGACATCAGTTTGGAAAGGAAGCAGCTGTCAGGGTGGAGGTCTCACTTGGAGACAGTTTTATTAGGAATTACATTTCAGACCATGAATTAATGAAAGAGAGGCACAGGAGAAATTCTAAGTGATGTTTTTGGCAAAAGTATTAGATATCCACAAGGACTGGATATTATTAAACTGCCTTTTGATGTTGTTCTTTATCTTTCTATGTGCAAAATTTTCCCTGCTGCTGAATTAGTTTGCTCAATGGAAAACTTATAAAGTCTGAAGAGCTTTGCACAATTGAGCAAGTAGCTAGAAGGACATAAAATACTTTGACTGAAAATTGTAGGTTACAACTGATATTTAACATTTATTTATAAAGTGAAGAGAGGCCATGTAGCAGATTTCCATTATCACATTGGCCAAATAGCTATGCAAATATCTTTTGATTCCTCCTTAATACTCATGTTTTGAAGAAAGTCTCCCAGGGTGCTAATCCCCTGGAGTGATACTCATTCACATGAAATGAAATACACAGAAGAGTGGGGATGATTTTTACTTGTGTAGATAATGATAGGACAAGGGGGAATGGTTTTAAACTGAAAGAGAGGAGATTTAAATTGGATGTTAGGAAGAAGTTCTTTAAACAGAGGGTGGTGATGCACTGGCACAGGTTGCCCAGAGAAGCTGTGGATGCCCCATCCCTGGAGGTGCTCAAGACCAGGCTGAATGGGGCTTTGGGCAACCTGGTCTGGTGGGAGGTCTCCCTGTCAATGGCAGGGAGTTGAAACTGGATGGTCTTTAAAGTCCCTTCCAACCCAAACCATTCTATGATTCTGTGATATGATAGATAGATTTTACTGGCATGAAAATGGCAATAAGCAAATCACATAGGTCAGCACAAATGACTATAGATAATATTTTTATTTTATTTTATTTTATTTTATTTTATTTTATTTTATTTTATTTTATTTTATTTTATTTTATTTTATTTTATTTTTATCTTATCTTATTTTTATTTTATTATATATATATATTTATGACTTGACCATGCATTTTGCAAATGCCGAGTATGAAATATGAAAAAATGAAAATAGAGCCATATAAGAACTATTGGGGTAATTTCTTTTAAAACAAATTTTTGTTTTTCAAGCAAAGCAAATACTTGGGCACCATTAAGGGGCAAAAGTGAGATCTTCTGTTGTCACTGAAACAAGCAGTAAAATTCCTACTGATCTTAATGGAGCTGGGTTCACTACAGAAGTTAATTCTGTTTCCCCCAGGACAGCAAGCAACAGTTTTGCATTTTTTGGTGATGATGGAAATATTTTCAGAGAGAAACAAATATAGCTTAAATGAGAGGTGAGTCACAGAACAAGAGAATATCTGAGGCTGGAAGGGACCTCTGGAGGTCATATGGCCCACTCCCCTGCTGAAGCAGGGACCCCTAGAACAGGTTCTCCAGTCCAGACAGGATCTGATTATCTTCAAGGAGGGAGACTCCACAACATCTTTGGGCAACCTGTGCCAGGGCTTAGTTGGATGATTCAGTAAAACATTTTCTTCTCACATTTATGCAAAATTTCCTATATTTCAGTTTGTGTCTATTGCCCCTTGCCCTTGCACTGGGCACCACTGTGAAGAGTCTAGCTCCATCTGTCTGTAATAAAAGAGACCTGGGGATAGAGCTAAATATTTTGTATCTAAGACTACAGCTCAGTTTATTTTAATGGGTGCAATTTCAAACTTGATAGGAAGAAGGAAATAATTTTAAACTGTTGATGGGAAAAAAATAAATCAAAGCTAATAACAAGTATTCTAGCAATTATTTGCAACATTGGAAACAAGCCCAACAGAACAAAATGGTGGGCAGAGGAAAATGGCCATAGATGCAAATGGTATTGACCATATATTATATGGCTCTCTGAGATCATTGTCTGTGTGTTACTGTGACCTAGAATGTGACCATGTTTCGCCTTTCTCAATCCCAGGTCCTCTCTGCAGACAGAAGGAGTTGCATAGCGTCATCATTCATGCCGTACAGGTACCATTACTCCTTTAAGTCAGCTTGGAGCATGTGGCATAGGGTTCATCCCCTTGGTCATATTGGCATGGTTTTCCCTGTCTTCTTAAACTTGTTTATGGCAGTCCCAACCATTACCTTTAGACCACAAACTTTTGGCTGTAATCAGACCTATACTGTGATTTCACTCTGCTAACATCTTCAATAAATTTCAGATTAGGCAATTTCATTTTTATTGCCACCATCCCTCTGGTGTCCTCCAGTCTAATAGATAGTGGGAGTTTTCTAAATTGGTGAGGGAAGATCCTCAGATGGTGTGGACTGCCATGACTCTTGACACTGGGGCTTTTCTTGAGAAGTTGTTCCTAGTCTCTTAAAAGTGGTGTTGGAATTTGGCAGGTGTTAAGGATACCTGAATATCACACCCATGCTGTATGTATGTATTGAATGAGTACATGAAAAATATTGTTTTTGATTTAAGGGTTAAGTATTCCTGATAGTTGAAAAGAAATCACAAAAGAAAAATTAAAATAGATATGGCAGGTTCAAAATTCCTCCAAATATTCTTCCAAATGAAACTCTACACTTTCAGGTGGGGTGTCCTTTCTGTTTCAGTTCTTCACCCTTCACAGACCTCTTACCTGCCCAGCATCCACCATTTAGTAATATGCAAAATGATCTAGTTTGACCATTTCCATGCATTTCCTTTGAAGCACACATGATGACAATATTTAAATAATAATAAAAAAAAAGTCTATGAAAAAACATAATGTAAATTCTGACATTCTTTGTACAATCCTTACATTGCCTTTCTGGGTTTGAACTATAAAAAAGATCAAATCCAAAATGAAACAATTATTTTATATAGTGTCAACAGTGTTCAATATATTTTTCATAGTAAGATACTGTCTGAAGTTCAAGCAGGTACCCACATGTCATGCTAGACAAGACCTTACATTCCTGTCATGTGGAGCAGACACTGAAAGCAGCAATTAAATGGAGTACATATCTTTAAATTAATTATAGATGGTTAGTGTTTCTCAGGACCTGAGGGAAATAAACAAAAGTTTTTGGCTGCTGGAAGCTCCGAGTATATTGCTTTAAATCAGTAAATGTGGACAATTTCCATGCATAACATGCCACATATTGGCATGAAAATATTTGTCAGAAATTGATGAATGAAACAAGAAGAATAATGAAGAAAAATGACAGTACACATACCCTCCAGAGAGGAAAATAAACAATGTAAGTGTTTGGTAAATAAATCCCTGCAGAACTCTTAGAAATGACTTACTGATTAATTGAATCAATCCATCAACCTTTTGTGATGGCATCAATTTGCAGTCCCTTCGATGTTGTTCTTCCATAGCTGCTGCTGTAGATGCCTTTAAAACGTAGGATTTGATATAATGCATCTATATGGAGCTATCATAAATTAATTGGCTACTCTAGTGATACATAATTGGCTGACTCATTTACTCTACTTTTATATGCACATGCATAAACTAGACATATAGCCTTATAATTGTACAGAGTGAGACTGTCAGATCATTGAGATCATACTTTCCTTCCTTCCTTCCTTCCTTCCTTCCTTCCTTCCTTCCTTCCTTCCTTCCTTCCTTCCTTCCTTCCTTCCTTCCTTCCTTCCTTCCTTCCTTCCTTCCTTCTTTCCTTCTAAACTGAAAGTCTCATTTACTTTATGTAATATGCAAGCTCTTTGCAGAAAGTACTATCTTATTTTTTGTGTTTATACATTGCACCATGCTTGTACATCCAGTGAGTATCAGTAATTGTAATTTTTATATAAATAATGCCTATCTGAAAAATAAATACTCAGGACTTTGAATCCCTTGAGAAGGAGGATAGAAAAAGCTAAAAATAGAAAAGGGGAGAGACTGTGTATGTGTTTTTGTGTCTCCACCATGAAATATACTCAGATAATATTTATATATTTATATTACTGAGAGAGATGAGCCAAAATTTAGCACAAATGCACGTAGATGCATTGAGAATCAATGCAATTGTGCATATTTATATGTTCTCGTAGGAACAAAGAGTTTCCTTCTGAACACCTGCATGCACAGAAACCAACCATCCAAATATTTGCAAGAGGAAAAAAATCTGAGACAAATTCAGAGACTGAAATGTGAATCTGATTCAGTCAGTGTTCATAAAGACATTTTCTATGAATTCATTCCTAGTTCACCTGTGTCTTTTTCAATGCTAGATATTTATGACTCTCTTTGTACTCACTGAACTATAGCTTTAGCAAATGCAATTGCACATTTGAAAATGATTCTTACTAGGGCTAGCTGAATCTCGTGGCTTCTGTACCTGTCAACCTTTACAGCTGTATTACATGTCTCACTATATCTGGGGCCTTTGGAGGATGTATGTAACCATTTTGCTTTCTGTTCTTCCAATTTTGCACATATCCACAATGACACCATCCTCCATTATTGTCATTGCTGTCGTTATGTGAGGAGTTTGAAACAATCAAAGTGACAAAGAGCAGTATATACTTGAAGTAGGGGATTTGTGGATGTATTCAGGCAGAGTAGGGAAGTGAGAAAGGGTCAAGAAGAAGGTGGTGAGAGGGAGAAAGAAAAGAAAGGTATCAAATAAGGGTGATTTGAAAATGTATGGGAGGACAGAAGACTGTTGAAGAGCACAAGTTGAATGTAAACATGCTTTTTCATGTTTAGCTCCATATGACTTGTCTGCCAGCAGGACGAAGGCAAAGCTAGGAAAGTAGATAGGTAAGAGGTGGTAGAAAAATTCTCTTCTACTGCTGAATGTAGAAGTCTGACCTTTGTCTGGGAGGTTTAATTGTGAATGAGATAAGGCCACAAGCAATTTTTTGAACGTTCGATTTTTTGCAGCGTTATTCCTATCCAAGATATGTCCTGAGAGCTAAGTATTCTACACAATATAGAAAAGAAAAGAAAAATGCTTTGATTAGACCAGAAGAAAAAACCCTTCAGTGATGTCAGCAAGATTTGGAAGTAGCTTTAAAAGACACTGTCTTGGTCTCTAAAGATAAAGGAAGAGTACATTTTAAAAGAGCCCACTTTTGTACACGTGGAGGAAAATGCATAATGAATGCATGCATGACACTACTTAGAGCTCCACATTCGGTAAAATATCTTTCTCCCAGCAGCTATGCGAAAGCCACAAAGCCAACTGGCTGCAATTGTTTCTCCTGGTGAATGTCTGAACAGAGGTGCTTGCCAGGACACAAGACTAAACAGAGCTGATTCCTCTGGTCCACGGGGGATGAAGTGTATTAGCCAATACATGAAGGAAGCACCTTTCACTTATTTTGTGTTGTGACACTTCTATATGAGAATGAATAACTGCAGTCTAAAGGGTGGTTTCTTTTATGCATGGTAATTACATTTAATTTTGCACATAGCTTGGAGCAGATTGATTAGAAAAACATCTGATCTGCACCCTTCTCTAAGGAACAGTGGACACAAAACTGTCTGCAATACTTCTATGTATTGGTTCTTAAACAAAATTTTGATCAACTTTAGTGTCTGTCTCCAATACACATACACTGTAAAGTAGCCAGATTTAGATTAGCTAGAATACAAACTCTAGATTAGCTAGAACACAAACTGAGAAAGCTTATCAATTTCATCTCAGTTAAGTTGAGGAAACACATCAGAACAAAGATAGAAATAAAGAGAAAGAAGAGAAGAAGGAGAGAGAAAGAAATACACATAGTCTATTTACGGAACTTCCCATCTTTGAATGGAAATTCAGATTTGGATTTGGATGGAATTTACTCAGAGTTGTCCTCCGAGTAATTGCATTTAAAAAGAAAACAGAGAACTGGAAATAAAAATATTACAAACTGGAAGGCTTCATGCAGTGTGGAGTTTTGTTTTGCCTACTATCAGTGTGTTCAAATAGAGGGTGAGAGTGCAAATGATAAAAACCTTCAGAGACTGAGTTAACAACCACTCCTTTCTGGAGACATCCACAAATCAATACGCTTTGCATCAGCCTTTTTCAAAATGCTGTACAACATCCAAGTATTGCAACCAGTACTTAAATTAAGCAAGTGGAGCCCAACCCTTTTCTCCTTACCTGACTGAAAAATATCACTTGCACTATAATTATAGCATAAAAAATCCTAAAGGCAATAATTACTGAACTATCTTACTAAAGAATAGTCTGAAGAGAGCACAACCATGTATCTCAAAATATTCACTGTCCCATTTCATTTTTACTAAATGACCTCAGGCAAGCTGTCAATATACATGAGTTCTGTAAAGATGTCACTTAAGACAGGATTTCATTGTTTTGGTGTAGGTACAATGAACAGCATATAAAAGAAAATGAATGCAGTGGAAATATCCACTTTACATAGCTCCCTCTTAACAAGGATTACTTTTGCTGTATTTAACACTGTTGGCAACTGTAAACCTATCATAGGCTTAAAATTCCTGATGAGTGCGCAAAAAAAAAGCTGCTTTCTAAGGAAAGAGTCTATTGCAGTTAGCCTTGTAAAGAAACCTTTTAGTGTCAGTGATAATGAAAATGCATGCTACCTATGACTGAGTTAAAATGGTGTCATGACCTGGCACTTTCTATTCAGTGGTGTCACATCTGTACACTGCACAGACCAGGACTGTCATCATGTAAAAGTAACAGGATTTTTTATCCCACATTGTTGCTCAGCTGGTAACAGTAATCTTTAGTTTCCTATAAGTTGTGAATAGCAGCAGGGGGCCATGGATAGCTCGGAAACCTATATTATTTCCATTTATTTTTTAAAATGCAAATTACACTAGTAAGTCAAAAAAATCACTTTTGTTAAAAATACATTCAGAATTAACAAATGCCAAAAAGAAAAGAAAAAAAAGACACATTTGGATTGTATCTCTTACCTTCTGAATATTTAAGTTTATAACAAAAGCCCAGTCTAGAAAAATAACATTCTTTACTGGATTTTGAGGAGGATACAGCTGTACAAATCAAAAATGTCATCCAGATATTCTCACATTACTGTGCTCTAAACTGCTTCCAGAAGAGATCTGTCCACTAATCATTTAGTTTAGTAGTCAACAGTCCTAATTTCTTTTTAATGGTGGTGCTCTAACTGCAACTTAAGCAGGGTTATGAATATCAACTTCATATAGACATATATATATGTATGCTGTATGTATGTGTGTGTGTATATCTACCCTATATGTAATATATGAATATGCATTTATCATTTTAATACTTAATTATTAAATGTGCTTCCTATTTCCTAAGCACTTTACAAACATGAACAATTTATACCTCTCACAAAACCTGTGAGGCACATATTATTCCCTTTTTAAAGATGGGAAGACTAAGACACGGAGAAATTAAGGCCATTTCTTTTATTAAATTAAAATGAGGCCTAAAAACTATGTGTAGATGTTTCATTAAATTGTCTGACTTCTAAACCTGCTAACTACCAGTAGTTGCCATTCTGTGGGATGTCAGTGAAAGGTATGAAAAATTATCTTCTGAAAACTGGAACATTGCCTAAGTGCCTAAACTGCTTTCTTTTCATGTTAAAAATTCTTAGAGAAACATGATTTTGACTCACTTTCATACAGGGAAAGCTAAAATACCCTGCTGTGCCATTTTCATTCCATTTAAATCTCTACATTGTGTTTAATATGATACAACTGCTCTATTAAATATTACATAAAAGTAGAAACTTTCAAAATTCTTCAGGTTATGGGAAATTTCAGCCTGGCACTTGGAAGCTGCGTGATTTTCCAGGAAGTGAAAGCAGATCTACCCAGAATGAGCTCAGAATTTCAGGTGCCCAAGTATGAAAATTTGAACTTGAGATCCAACAAGTACTCTACTGGATCAGGCCTAAGTGATTTGCCTAATTCATGCAGGAAATCATGAGCAGGATCTTGGGCTGGAGTCCTTGGACCCGTGCATCAGACACTCCCTGGATTATGCAGCCCCTGCCAATAGTTATTCCTGTGTATTACATAAACATACACACACACACACGCACACACACATATATATAAAATCTCACTGAATAAATGTAAGTATAATTCTTGAATGTGTCCCATATCTTCACTGATGAATGCCTGTTCCTCTGTCATTGTCCAGAGTGTTGGTTTGTGACACTTTACATCCATGCAGACACAGCAAAGGGCACTGGTTTGTATAGGGATGGATGAGTGGAGTTAGTGTGTGGGCTGTGGGAGCTCAGAAGCCATGCGGATATGAGGGTTTGATGAACAAGGAAAAGGGATTCACCTGGGGATAGCTTAAGCCTTTCCAAGTGCTGACCTTTTCCTCTTGCCCTCAACAGCTACATGGCCACCTCAGGTGTGGTAGGTGTGTGCCTTTGCTTGTGCAGAGTCTGAGCAAAAAAACAATGACAATCCAAGTTCCTGAAAAGCCTGAGCAAAATATTGGTTTCTTCTAATGAAAGCCACCTAAGTGCTTGAAAATACAGATCAGAGTTAGAACAAAACATATGTTCCTAGGAGTTCAGAGTATTTCATATACACATTGACCTACTAGCAAAATTCCCAAAGGCATCTTGTTGCCAACTACGTAACAGCACAGTTTTTTTCAGCCACAATAATACAGGAAGATAAAATACACGTTCTAACACACAACAGATCCCCCAAATATACCACAAAAAGGTCTCCAATGTTTCTTCAACTCAACTAGTCCCTCCCTGCCCTCCCCAGCCAAAACCAAAAAAATATATATATAGTTCCCTTATGGTGCAATTAGAAAAAAAAGCTCACTTACAGAGAATTTTCAGTTGAAATTAGATATAAAAGAGTAAACATAGCTAGTACATATTCAGTTGGCCTTTGTTTATAGAAATTTGCAGATGTCTCTGTAGTTAGTAAAAGACTTTTAGAGATAGCTATAAAAGCACCTACAGTGCGATAAATAAAAACAGCGGGATTAAGAAGCACTGTTTCTGCTGCTTATTTCCAGTAGGTTCAATTATTAGTTTATGTTACCCCTTTCCCCACCCTGACCCCCCAAAAGATCTATTTTCTTTCTTTTTTTTTTTGTCTTTTTCATTTAACCATTATAAATTGTGTGTTTCTTGACCACTGTGGAACCTCAAAAGTAAAGCACTTTTCTGATAGCTGGCAGTTTTCTACTTGGTCACTCTGGAGCCATGGAGCAACAGAGCCTTATTCCCTGACATGAAAACAAAACAAAACGAAAAAAAGAAAACCACTGACTTAGAAATTGTTCAGAATTAACAGCAGCGTGTTGAGCCTAAAGGACGTTACTTCAGAAAGCTTGCACTGAGTTTCTCTGATGTGCAATGCAGTCGGGTTAAGGCAAGTATGAACTGTACAGCCTTCAGGGCAAACAACGTGCTGTCTATTGACTTCTGTTGCAAGGTCATCCTGGTATTTTTAGTTTTATGTTGACTGATGAGACTTGATGTAGCCAGGAGTGTGGAGGGGGCTCCAAAGCACCAAATTGTCTGGGTTCATGTCTTAATCCAGATGGGCCCCTCTGATGGTGGCTGGGGTGCGGAGACGCCATCTGCTCTGGCCCTCTGGTGCTGGGAGGCAGGACGTCCAAAGTAAGGGTCTGGGGCATCTCCTTAGTACCTGTTAGAAAGAGGGCTGAATGTATATCTTGTTTTTTTTTTTTTTTTTTTTTTTTTTTGTCTCATTGTTCAATCAGCCTTTTTAATTTTTATTTATTTATTATTTTTTTTAGCACAAAAAATGGATTTTTTTTGCTCTTTGAAGAACAAAGGGGCAATCTCAAAACAGTTTCTTTGACAGGTCCTCCAGCCCACGTTGAGTAGTCTCCATGTTACTTTGACCTAGAAGAAAGAAAGGAAAAGAAAGATGCATATAATCCACCAGAAACATATGTGATCACTGCCCTACTGCTCTGGTACCCATTTGCAAGCAAGAGGAAGCCACCGACCAGTAACAGCTCAGCAGTGCATGGGTTAAAGAGAACAGAAGAGAAAAGGCATTTGCTGAGATGATCACTTCTCTCCCTTTGGAACATCATCAGATAAGTCAGCACAGGTTTTCCAAACCATTCTAAACCATACTGCAAGCAGGAGTAATATATAATTACAGTCAGCTAACCCCTGTCAATCTAAAGACTACTGTGCTTTAACCCAAGTTCTGTAACTCCATCTTTCATAGTGTAATACAGACAAGATCTTGTTGGTTACTAATCATGACTTAACTGGTGATTTATTCAAATAATATGTTGCCCATGATATCTGGATTCCACCAACATGAGTCTGAATTCTTGGAGTACAGCTCAAGGAGACAGTAACACAGCAGATTTGCACTGCATGAACTTGCTGACTGTCTTGGTAATTAAGTGTCCTAGTTTCTAGGTGCCAGGTATTGTGTTTTGCTTATGTTTCTTTTCTCCTTCCCTTTATATATATACATGTATATATATATAATTTTAATTTAACATAAATGATAACAAGTTGGTATGTTCAGTTAAATTTATGCTAAATTATCTGGACAGTTACCTACAGCTTTAGGCTAGGAGGCCGTCACAAACATAATGCATAAGTAAACACAACAGAGAGAAAAGACGGGAACAAATATTAAGGCAAATGTATTAGCACCCCCACAACTCTGTTCCCAAGTTGTTGACTCAAAATCCTTTCCACATTTGGAGAAATGTTTAATCCCATAGAAACTGTCATAAGCAAGGTTCAAGTAGCAGAATACACATAGGTAGGCATATGTATATATAGTTACATGCACATATGTAGGGGTATGAATGTACATAACTATGTGTTTCTATGTATACATAGTATGCTTCTATATTTATATATACGTGTATATATATATGTATATATATATAAAGTGAAAGGATTCTCAGACTTCACAGCACTCAAGGGAGTGCAAGCTTCACTTCAGGACTAAACTGCTTTTGAGCAATTTCTCCAGTGCATTAGGCATCAGCATCAGACACAGCATCAGACATGCATGCTTTTTTTTTTTTTTTTTTTTTTTTTGCTTTACTTCTTTTTTCTTGAGTGAACAGACTTATTGTGAAACAAACAAACAAACAAAGATAGAAAAAACTCTCTCCTCTCCCTCCTCTGTACTGTGATCATGCAGTGCAGCAATGTTCCACAACCATAACCGCGTTTTTCTATGTGTGAAGAATCAGTGCCATAGACTGTTTAGTCACCTTCCTTGGTCACCTTCTGAGAGATGAATTCTCTCTTGACAATTGATTTCCGTCATCTTATTGTGTTCTTGTCCCATTGTCTGGAGATGAGCACTGGCATCTCCAGCACAGAATGCTGGGAAGCTGCTTTTTAGGACATCAGCTGAGGCCACACTGCAAGGAGGTATATGAGCAGCTTTTCTGTCCCATTAAAATGCATATTCATTTTGAAGGGACTGGACAGGCTTCTTGGCTTGTACAGCATAAAGTACACTGTTGGCACTTAAATAATAAAAAAAAGCCAATTAAGTCATGATAAGAATCCTTCTCCTAAACACCAGTTTTCTATTTAAAACATAATTTTAAGTTGAATATATTTTTCTGTTAAAAAATAAGCTGGTTTAAATTAAATTTTAAGTTGGGAGAGTTGATAAGGAGAGTTGTGATTGGAAGACAAAGCCTAAACTATAGAGAAAAGAAATAAAGAGAGTCTGAATCTAATAACATTAGACTATTTATGGAAAGAGTAGCCAGAGATAGCTACCTTAATTCACTGTCTACAGATAATGCTTCCTTTTCTGTGAATCAAGATTTTTTTTTTCCCTATCTTATTAATTTATGGTAGTTTTGCATAACTGATGAAACTCCATATGAATGTACTGTGTGCATTTAAATTGGGTTTGAATGTTCTTATAAGTAGAGCTTGATAGATATCACAAATAAAAAGTAATAATTATTTGGTTAAAGTAGTCCTGACACAATAGAAATGTAAAAATGAAGAGCCTGAATAAAGCATTATAATTATTTGATTGTACGAGTAAGTTTGTGTAGATTCAGTATAACCTCCAAATTAACAAAATGAAGTACTAACTTTGTCACAACAGGAAAACGCTCTGGTTGCAAAACAGTACATATTAATAGTTAGCAATTACTAAAGTCAGCATTCCTTCAGGATAGTAATTAAACTGTGCATATATAAAACAGTTCAAATTGATTTAAATAACTTAGATGTAAATCTGTCTGGCTTGAATTGAAATAAAATTTTGTCTTGATGGGATTGTGACATTGTAATCTGCTAAATCAATTCATGTCTGCAAGCAGTATTAGGATGATGACACAACACTATATGTCTTTGTATTGTTTCTGCATATGAAATGATATAGTGAATAATGGGAAGTTGTTCTCTACATTTATTAGTGAAATACATGTTGAAATTTGCATTTTGTCAGAACCTGTATAATCATTATAAGCTGATATTGTTTTGGCAAGTTCTTCAAAGCTGAGGTCATTTGTTCTCCTTCACTTTCCATTCCTAACATGCTGGCCTATACCATAGATAAAAGAAAGAAGTGTTATTGTGTTTTTGACAGTAGTTAGTAGCCAGCTGATATAAAATAAGCTATCTCCTATTTCTCCTATAAACCAGAGCTTCACATGAGTTACACTTGCTGTGAGCCTGAATAGTAGACCATGCAAAGGTGGTCACAAGTTGTCTTTACAACTTTTTTTTTTTTTTTTTTTTTTTTTTGTGATGATGTTTAATATATCCTCCACTGCCTTAGGATTCAAAGCTCTTTTGTAGTAGTTGATAAATTTATGGAAATAGTTATATGGGTATAGCAATATGGATATGTAGGGATATAGTTGTATCCTGGATGGATGTGATTATATCCTCTTGAGAGTGTGGCAATGAACTCCATAAAAGAGAAGGTCTTTCCCATTCCATCCTCTGCCTTTCTATGTCAAATGATTCTTATATTTTACTCATCCCCAAGGGATGCTGAACATTATAAAGTCCAGGTGACATTGGCCAGAGAGTAATGTAAAGTGCTTATTTTTTTTTCTTCTCCTTGAATACTACGGAGGCTAAGGCTAATGTTCTTTGGTGGACATGATCCCTAAGGAACCAAATTTTCCACCCAACAAATAATGCTTTACAACATCTAGCATAGCCTGCTGTTATCTTATCAGTGTGTTTTGATTTCCAATATGTTTTATTGCTGTAAATAAAGTTACCAGCAGATCAAACAACGGCTTGATTAATTTGACATTCGAATTTGTCACTCCACTGACTAATGGCCTGCCTACATTTATGGAGCAACTACAGTGCAAATACATATGCATGTGTTCCTAGTGTGCCTCAGATGTAAATAACAGAAAGGTATTACTAAATGCTATAAAAGCCTCTTAAGGACAAGCTATAGTGATTCTAGAAAACCTTGTCATATACTATATAGTCAGAGGGAAACATGCAGTGTCTTTGACTGCTGCTGGGACACGGCAATACTTTTGTGGGTTGATTGGACAAATGTCAACTTACATACAGATTTCTGTCTCTCAGTAAAGACAGCAAAATCACCTATATATCAGTGAGAATGCAGCACTGAAATAAAGCAGAACATGGTTTACATGGATTCATCATACATCTCTTCATCTCAGTTACAAGCTTAAAAATATTTCCTTCTTTCCACAGGTCTAGTTTTCTTTTCCATCAGTATGAAGATTCTTAGTAAATGTAATCTGCTCTTCTGGAAGAAACACTGAGATCATAAAGAGAATGGGATAATATCTCAGCTAGAAGGCTCCATATGTTGATGACAAGGTATGGTATACCGAGAATGAAATAGGATTAGAATTGCTTTAAGTACCTATGAGCCACACATAGTACTAGGAAGGAAATAACATTTTCTAAATGCACAGTACTATGCCAAAAGTGCAGGTGAAAAATCTTTACTTGAGCATAGACAGATGGGAAACTGAAGTTAAGATGGCACTGGAGACATGCACTATTGTAATTTGAGATTATTAAAAAGCTCCTAGCAAAGCTCCCAAAGGGCCCAATCCTAAGCACTACCACAGAATTGATTGTACTGCTGATAAAGTAATAAATGGCAGTTTCATGCAGAAAGCTACCAATCCATTAGCAGACTTCCACTAAGCAGCATAAATGAAATTACATTCAAGGGTGTATGGAACATGTGTTGGGACGGATATTGTTTGCCTGTATTTAGTACTTTTCCTCAAAATATATGGTTAGAAGGGTAACAAAGGAAAAAACTAAATGCCGTGGCCTTGTGAGCTGTTACTTGCTGTACTTTTGTTATGTCAGCTAGTGAGGGTAAGTAAAAGAGAATTCAAAAGGCTGTGAGGTATGATTTATCTAGGCAGTCAGGGCTGTTCTGAATTGCAGCTGGCAGTGGCACAAGAAATATTTGGAAATGATTATTTCTGGACCAGTCTATGGCTGGGTGTGAGCTCCAGTGTGAATGTACTCCAGTTGTGTCTATGTGCTGAGATTTATTATGTGTCTGACTGCACTTCTAGGCAGTGGATGGAACTGTCACTCTTATTGGATAGATAATATACTCTCTTCTATTCAAACTGGTTTTAAAAACAATATTTAAACTGGTTTTGAAAACAGCATGTTGTCAATTTCCTTTCCTTCCTTTTCCTTCCCTTTCCTTCATGGAGACTAGAAATGGGGTACAGAGGTGCTTCAGTGAACAGATACCTGTCCAAGTAAACACTAATGCTAAATACATCCAGTAAATTATCAAGTTGCTTAATTATTGATAAATCTTAATAGAAAGCACTTTTCGGCATCCAAGTTCTGTCAGCTTTGACTAGTTCTTACTAAACCAAATTCTCATTGCCTTGGAGTGGAATCTGCTTGAATGAAAATGGGGTAAAATCAGGTGAGAGCTAAGAGTTATTTAAACAACTGTGACACATTGTATCTTGCTGTAAGAAATCATTATCATGCAATAGAAGAGCAATGTTGGTGATTAAGTGTAGCCTGAATTCAGTCTATCAAAAAGGCTTCTGCCTATTCTGAATTTTTAAGTCACATCATCTTTCAGCTTAATGATCCTTTAATATCAGCCTGCCACTCTGTAGAATATCTCAGGAGTTAAATACTTACATATACATGGGCTGTAGCTGTAGATGAGATGTCTTCTGTGGGCCTTGATAGCCGTAAGAGTCAAATCCACCTATGAAATCAACTGAAAAATGGGCAAATTGCTTTCATTAGAAATATCTTTTCAGAAGTGAGTGATCGGCGTTATCATTCAAGAGACACCCAACAAAGACTATTTTTGATGGACCCCCTAATAATCTATTAAAACAAGACCAGCCAATTGTGGAGATACATAAAAAGGGTAAAAAAATGGAGAAAGGCAAAGTCCCTTTTTAAGCTTTTAAATGAAAATAAATTTAAAATCACAGAAAGACAATAAGTGATTTATACAAGCTATCTGTCTATCAGAAAGAGCCACATATCACTCTTTTTCATGTAGACCTCCTGATGAATACAAAACAACATGCTGTTTAGGTATTACAAATGCTGTAAATCATTCATTTATTGGTGTGAATACTGACTGTCATTACTGTATCTGGCTTGCTGACATACTGTGGTTCAGAGATGTAGAGGAGGAAGCACATTGATCTGACTGTTTGAGAGACAGAATTTTCTCTGATTCCCTGCTTTGACATTCGGGTTGCAATGCACAGAAAGTTGGAACAATTTATCTGAGCTTCAGAGATGAGACTGCACAGATCTAAGGAAAGCAGCATTTCTCTCAAGGCACTGGAGGTCTGTAGGAAGGTTGCAGGGTGGTTGTTATTTATTAATTCACAACACTAGCAGTTCCCAATGGTCTTCTCATGTTTATTTTAAACAATTTCCAGGGCAATTCAATCTCATCTGACTCTGAGCCCCCTGTTTCTCTGATATAACACTCTCTTTACACAGGTAAAAGCACACCCTTTGCTTCCTTTGCACCAGGAGACCTGACTATTGGCTTTTGGGGGTTATTTATCAGCAACTCTCATCCCTGAAATATTGTCTCTCACATATCAAATGTGAGTCTGATTTTGATTTGAAAGAAAAGGGCCAGAGAGTTCAGATATAGAAGTATATTCTTCACAAGTCTGGGCTCTGGTACTGACAGATTGGCTTTCTGTACATTAAAACAAACGAGCAAAGAAAAAAAAGAAATATTTGATAGAAGATAGCTTCTTGTGGATATAAACATAGTAACATTCACATAAAAGTCACAAAAAGTAGATTTATAACCCTTGGATTAAGAACTTTCACAGTGGTGCGTACCCTTAAAATTTGCATTTATGAGATTATTTTGCACAAAGCTACCCCTCAATATCTGCCACACTGGACATTTGCCTTTGCATGATGTCCAGATGTTATGAAATCAAGTTTTTGTAGTCCTACCCTTAGCCCACCGCTTGCTCACAAGCAAAGAGCCACCAAAATACAAGGCTGGAGCACCACTGTATGCTTCCATTGCAACCATAGGCATGTTTAACCTGTTATCTACTTTTCGCCCTGGCCAGAACGACCTGTGCAGAAGTCATTCAGCTGATTCTGTGCTCTGTGGCAGGATTAAGTATACCTCTGTACCAGAATGATGTTTTACTAAATTAATCCTTGACATCAGTAATGAAGGAAGTTCTATAGTCTCTTTGTGTTGCCTTTCCATGAACCTAAATTCCTAATGTCTAATTTAAATGTAATTTCCTGCAAATTAACTCCTTTTCTACTTTTGGACTTTTTCTTCCAATGGATATGATGACAAATTAATCATTTTTTTTCTTTTATAACTGCTTTTAATATTTTCAAAAAGTATTTTCATGCCATCCATCTTTTCCAGATTTAAGCACAACTTTTTTCTTTTTTTTTTTTTTTTTCTTTTCTATTTTTACTTGCAGCCCATGTTTTCCAAGCCTCTAGATTTTCTCTCTCGATCCTTCTTCAGTCTATTTATATTTTTCTTACACTGTGGTGCACAAATCAGGACTAACAGGAACAATTGATTTCAGGCCACTTCTTGAGATAATTCTGGGTTCTGATCTTACCTGCACAAGTGCCCAAAGCCCTCTCAGTTTGATTTCATCTGAATTTTTTCATAAATGTTTTACCCTTGCTGTAACAAAATGTAACACCCTTGCAGTTAACACAAATAATGTAGATAATTTTTCACTAGCCAAAGTCCCATTGGGATCCCATCTGAAATGTCATCCCAGCTAGCTGATAACTAAATTTTGAACACAATTTTAAATGATTCTGCACCCAACTTATAATGACTGCATCTGAGCAGTGCTTCTCTGGCTTGCTTGCCAGACAGAGCAAATATCTCAAAGGGTTAAAATCTTGCTAAAATCAAGATAAATACAATTTGTAGCTTCCTATTTATTCACTGCCCATAACAATCAGAAAACAAAACAAAACAAAACACAACAAACACCTTTATTACAATGTTGTTATATATTTGGAAGTACACAAAATCTATAGGCAGAGAATGAAAAACTGACAATATGAATGTTGTTGAGTGAAGTGCTAAGCTGGGATGAAGTATAAAAAATCTCAAAAAGAATGGCTGCAGCAAAAAGAATGGGCATGTCATTTCTGTAGCTATTTTTTTCCCCCTAGTTTTCCAATTTTTCGCACTCTTAACCTCTGACAAGTCAAAATATATGTGTGATGGAAAGATTATCTCATTGGTGTCAATCCCTGTTCCTTTGCCTATATACATTTGTCCTGCTTTGTATTTCTTGTGTACTTCCCAAGACCCTTCAAGCAACCAGTAAACCATTAAATCATTATTAGAAGGCTGCAAGCATAGATACTCTGTTTTGTAGTCATGGGGTAAAAGGTCTTAAGTATTCTTCTAGGGTTGTTTTCAGAAAACTAAACCACTGTTTTAAGAAAAAAGATTTCTCTAAGCAAAACAAGTTTCTGTGGGCATGAGAGAAAGATTCACACTGAATATCTTGCATGCATTCATCTTTGCCCTGTTGTACAAGTAAACACCAAGTGTTAACACAGCAGACTGTTGAGTGACAAAGACAAGCTTGAAGAGACTTTCTTGTGGTAAGCTGACAGTGGAAGCTCCCACTTGTGTAACCAAATTATGGTAGGGCAGAAGATACTATCGAGACCTTGCTAGAGACATGCAATGGCTTCTTACATTCAACAACAAACTTTCCAAGGTAGGCAAAGGTAAGTAACAGGATGTGAATTCCAATGCAAGAGTGTTTTAGCAATTTCTTTATAGCAAGTTTTCTTCATGGTGGCAGTTTCTCAGTTAGCACTGCAAAGCCTGAGGTGCCCAGACTGTGCTAAAAGCTCCCTGTAGACTCTGAGCTAGTTTCTTAAAGCATGCAAAATGCTGCCCTTTCTGCAGGCATTTTATCCTGGCTGTGCCTGAAAGGTCACTAGAAGTGTTGTACAACTGATACATTCCTGGCAGCAGTAACATGAGATGAATAAAGCAAGGCTCATTAGCGGAATCACTACAGAGGCTTCCATCATTAACCTTATCCATCAAACACATTTTTTGACTATTCTATTTCACATTCATCTTACTTGTCACTGTTATAAGAAGTGGCTCTTTTATTTACTGGTCTTTCTCCAGTAAAATCACATGTACATATACAAACAATCACAGAATCCCATTCATTTGAATAACTGGGTGCTGAGATGCTTATTTTTCTAGCTGGACTTAAATAGGATAATAACAGTACTATTTGTTTGTGAAAAATGTTATAAGAAATTCAGTCTGTTTTCTTCCTTTGGTGGTGTTAAGGGGCTTGTAAGGCATATGATGGTGGTTATAACTGTAACACAAACAGTACATATGGTTCAAAATAGGAACATATTTTCTATTACTAAGCACCCTCAGGGTTGTGAAGTTTTAACCTCTGTTCACAGTCCCAGTCTCCACTGTCTTTGTTGCATATCAGGACAAGACGGGAAACACAAATGGTTTTCTCATTTTTGATTTCTGGAAGATTGCAATGTGTAAAAGGATCAGTAAATTAGGATATATGTGCACAGAAAAGACCTCTTTAGCATGGGTGTGCATATGGGAAAAGGAACTCTGAAAAGCTATCATTGAAAAACACTGAAATTGATTAAATCAACAGAAAGATGAAAAGGAAGGAAACTGTGAAATAAAAGCAGTAATATTTTCCTGTAAAAAGCATAAGGAAAGAAACAGAAGAAAACAAACAAACAAACAAACAAACAGGACTGGATACTATTCTCCTAGTAGAAAATTTCCTCTGTGAGATATAAATACAGAAGCAAAAAGAATCAGGTTTTCAGCTGCTATATATTTTCAAACCTTCGGCGGCTTCATTGAAGCAATGATATGAGCTTAGGATGTGAACCCAAATAGTCAGTTAGGACATATGTGTGTAGAACTGTTACTGATGTTACAGCTTTCCTTGCATTTTAGTAGGAAAGAAAAAATCAGTGCAGGCTAGTTATTAAAGGATATAGGATTTAGAAGAGAGGAAGGGGATGTGTGGCTTTATCTGTGAAGAAAAGGAAAGGGTAAGGTTGGGAAAAAGCCCTGTACCTTCTATATCTACTTTCCCCCATTTCTATAGAGGATTTCTCCTGTCCTGTATTCTGCCTCTTGCAAGCAGCTGGAACCACAATCAGATTGCCCCTTCCTATCCAAATTCGAGTTTTTGGTAGCCCAGCACACACAGTGCTCTCCACGGTCATCCAGCACAGCCACTGCTTTCTTCTCAAAACCTTTGTGTCACAGAGTACTAGGTTCACGCTCACTTCCCTCCTTCTATACAAACCAAAATTTCATCTTCTCATTTCATCTTCATCTTCTCATGGGTATTTACCCATGAGTAGTTAAACATCACTACCAGTTCTGCATGGCTAATATATAAAAACTCTTGGTTGCTCCTCCCTAACCTTCTAACCTTCACAGAGAACGATAGCACATGTCTGACTCTCACTTGGGGTTATAAACTAGATGTCAACTTTTGTCTGGACTATGTATGATTTAATTTCTGAAGATTATTTTCCATATTGAAGAGGAGGACTCTTCTATCTGTTGACACAGCTATAACATTTATCCAGGGCTCTTGGTGTCAAACACCGCAATTGTTCCTTTTCTGAACTCACCAAATGTTGAATTAAGGAGGCAAAAGCTGCAGGGCTCATTGCTTTGGCTAAATTACTTCTCTCTGCATCCTGCTAGTAATTACATCTTACACATCACATCAAGCAGAAGCTAAATCTTTTTACATTTAAAGCCTTTTTTAGAGACTGCGCATCAGTATATCCTCCTTCCATTTTAAAAAGCTAAATTGTGTCCCTGTGGTGCCAGCTTGACCCACGTACTTGTAAAATTTCCAAATACTTTCTCTCCTTCCAAGAAGTTCTTAATAAACAGTCCCCTCATTAGTGTCAGTGTACTGATATTCCTATCTAACAGGGATTAATATTTGCTCATTGTTTCTTTGTGCTCCCTTTCTGCCTGTACCCAGCAGCTACCTGTTGTCTGATGCATAGATGGCAAGCCCCAAGAAACAGGGCTGATGTTTTTGTTTGTACAGTGTTTGGCATTGTGCTTGTCCTTAAATATAGTCATGAATCTAAAGCACCAACATAATATTACAAATTTACAATTGTATGTAATAAAGATGGCACCATTTAAAAAGACTGAGTGACCAGGGAAGCATATGTGCATGTACACATGGGTACTTCTTGCACACGCATTGTGACTGAACACAGTGCAGTCCAGTGCAGAGAGAGTACACATGGTGTATCTGTGTTACATCTGATGTGTAAGGTGTTAAACTGATGCACTGATGCACCGATGTAAACTGATAACTGATGTTCAGGAGGCCAAAGACATGGCTCCCCTGGCCTCAGAGGTGCAGTGATCAAATTCACTGCCACAGCAAAGCACTTCACTGTGCTCCTGACTGGGAGTGAATTAAGTCACTGTAGGCACTGTTGGTGTGCAAGTGTCTGATGCAAGAGAGAGACCTGTGCACAAATGCTGCTAGCTAAAAGCTGGCCAATTTCAGAAAAAATGGAGGGGAGTAAAATTAAGCTTGTTTTTAATAGCCTTGGAAATGACACATGGAAAAAAAAATACATAAAAGAGCATATGTTGACACTCTTGCTCATGCAGCTTCGCCAGTGTCCTGCTATCCACCTCACTGATGAAGATGCTTCCAGACTAAAATAGTTACCTATTTTATGCTTTGAGCATGGCCTGGTGCCTGTTACACAATACAGCACACAGGAGGAGATTTGCTTGAATACAGTCTCAATAAAGTTTGTTTACAATGATAATCAAACATTACTGCTCTTTGCACTAAGTACACAGTGATTTAGACTCATGAAGCATGGATGAAGCCAGGGGAAGGAGCGCATCTGCCAGCAACTGTGGCTAAAGCCTCCCTACCAGCACAAGGATGCTCTGTAATGGCATCACACAGAATCACAGAATCACAGAATTTCTAGGTTGGAAGAGACCTCAAGATCATCGAGTCCAACCTCTGACCTAACACTAACAGTCCCCACTAAACCATATCCCTAAGCTCTACATCTAAACGTCTTTTGAAGACTTCCAGGGATGGTGACTCCACCACTTCCCTGGGCAGCCTGTTCCAATGCCTAACAACCCTTTCGGTAAAGAAGTTCTTCCTAAGATCCAACCTAAAACTCCCCTGGTGCAACTTAAGCCCATTCCCCCTCGTCCTGTCACCAGGCACGTGGGAGAACAGACCAACCCCCACCTCACTACAGCCTCCTTTGAGGTACCTGTAGAGAGCAATAAGGTTGCCCCTGAGCCTCCTCTTCTCCAGGCTGAACAAGCCCAGCTCCCTCAGCCGCTCCTCGTAGGACTTGTTCTCTAGACCCCTCACCAGCTTCGTTGCCCTTCTCTGCACCCGCTCAAGCACCTCGATGTCCTTCTTGTAGCGAGGGGCCCAAAACTGAACACAGTACTCGAGGTGCGGCCTCACCAGAGCCGAGTACAGGGGGAAAGGGCATAAGGACTTGAATGCAAAGCCTTGGTCTCTCAGCACAATGAACTGCTCAACAGGCAGCAAGTGCTCTTAGCTCACCCATTTGCCAGATAAAATTAAAACTTCACATTTTTAAACTGTAACTTTGTAACATTTCAGAGCCCAATGATGACCACAGGATTATCAAAGGAAAAGCCCTACACTAATTTCTACAGAGTTTCTTATCTCCTATTCTGCACCATTGTCAATATTTCCTTACTGTTTACTTATACAATAGTCAAAATTATTCTCTGATAATTGCCTCAGAGTCTTTTCCTCTGGATTCTTTTCTCCTTATCGTGTTTCTTGTTGGACAAGGCAGCCTTATCATCTTTATCACCCATGCCTGCTGGATGATAAAGTCCCACAGGTTCTTCTTCTATGTCTATCACTGCTGATCTGTGGATGATTCTTGATCATCCTTTCTGAGATATAACATAGGACTGGGAAGGTACACTGGGTTTTGAAACCTTATAAGCAACACCTGGTGTCACCACCCTTATAGAGGTAAGGGATTACAGACCACTATTCCCTGTAATTAGGAACACTGCATTCAAGATGAACCCAGCTCATGGTAGCACCCAGAAGAAAACAGCAGGACAAATGATGATCGAGTCCAGAAATTAGATTAACCAAAATGCATCTCAGATTCCCAGGTGAGGAAGGGGTGTGGTCAATGGCAGAACCTCAGAGAGGATGTGGCAAAGAACAGGCTCCAGAGCAATGCCTTCAACAGGTACCATGGTGGGGTAGTAGGAAAACAAGCACCTGAACAAGCAGAAAGGAGCAAGGATGAAAGTAGTAAGGAGTAACCAAGCAGGTTGAGGAAGCAGAGGCAGGTGCAAGACTCAGGCAGCTGGAGGCAGAAACAGGGATGGGGACAGAGTAGGCAAGAACAAGAGTCTGGAAGAAGCAACTGGAGTGTAACTGCAGCAAAGAGAAATACTGGACTGAAACTGTCAGAGTCACCTTTTATACCTGATAAATTCAACAAACCACCTGTCAAGCTTATGCACCTGGAAATAAGGTTGCAGTCAGGTAGGTTGCCAAATGATCCCTGCAAGGCTTTGCAATGCTTGTCCATGCTTGCAGTGGGGCTTGTCCAAGGCTCAGTAAAGCATCTGTTAAAGACCTCTACTCAGCTGTGGGAGCATTATGTCTGCAGAGTATATTGTTTTTCTAAAGTGGACAGACCTGGACACTGCTGGATAATAGCTATTTGCTTTCAAATGTCTATGCTTGAGTTCTGAGCAAAAAAATCTAACCCCGAAACAGTTTTTGTCTGACAAATCTTTCTAAGAATTAAAGAAAATGCAGACCATGGCTGAATCATTATAGAGCTTATCAAATTAATCATTAGGAAAAATTTGTTCTAATCCAGTTCATTGCTATGGGTAAGTGATAAAGAGAGGAAAAATAAAGAAAAAAAATAGGGAAAAAGAAAACAGGGAGGAAAAAGAAAATACTTGGGGCAGTGGCCTCCAACTGTGACCACCACACTAATAAATTAGAATAAGACTCATCAGTAGGTGCAACAAAGTGGAGAATTAAGGCCCAAATCTATGAAAGTTAACAATCCAGTGCTAATGAAGACCTATCTAGATATTTGAAAGGAAAAGTAATAAGGAAAACTTTAGCAGAAGGCATGTTGACAAGAATAATTTAGCAGTTATGTTCCAGGCATGTGGAAAACTGTGGGGAGCTCTCAGTGAGGACAACACTGACATTTCTGAGGCCACAGGAAATGCTTAGCAAACCTAGTCCACCTGCAGCAACTTGTCACCACCCCTACTTGAGATGTTGCCATCCGTCAGTCAGGACTGAGTCTGGATAGCCATGGCTGGCTGTTTTACACCTGCTCATTTTGGCTAACCACACCAAATATCAGCAAACAATTCAAATCAAAATGAAGTCTTTCACCAGCATCAAAACAGAGTATGACAGTCCATCTGAAATCATTTTCCATGCATTTTCTGTGCAGATCTCAAATTTTGATGTTTTTGCCTGATTTCAAATATGTTTTATTTTTCAATCACAAAACATTTTTCCTTGTTTTTCCAACTACTTCCTATTCAGATGTGACAACAACCTGAGAATCTCTTCAAATAAAGTATGTTTTTTTTTTTTTATCAGATCTGTCACTAACTCATTTCTGCCACTGATTTGATGAAACTGCATGGGATAGTGTTACTTGATCTGGACTTCTTTGTCTCAAGTTCATTCATGGCAAGACAAGTCATGTTTACAAAATGTTTTGGTATAAAATACATCTTTCTTTGTAAAAAAGTTGTTAATTGTTCATTCCCTTTTCACATGTGCAGAACTTTTCCAATAATTCTGCAACATCTTTCCTGGCCAGGACAAAACATGGCTGGTGAATAGTTAAAAAGAAATGATGCAAGGTAAGTATCTCCCCTTGGCTGTTACAATGAACTGATTTTATTAAGCAGTATCCCATTGTGATGAGCTGCTGGAAAGGAAATGTTACTTCCTTCAAGCTCCGCATTATGTTATTTAGACTTTTTTTAAACTTGAAGCTGACAATCCCCACAGGAGGCAGTGATGGATGCAAGGGGAGTGGCAGGAAAGACAGCAAGGGAGAAGAGAAATTACCATAAAGGGAGCCAGCAACGACACCATTTCCCCCCATGTGATTTTATTTATATATTTGTCTCATACCACAGTCCTGTCTCCTAGGGATTCCTTGAACATCAACTTCATTAGTTACGAAGGCAGCAATCCATAACCAATTTTCTTTTCATGTCAAGCTTGTTCATGTATAAACCCAGCCCTTTTGTTGGAAACATTTGCAATTAATCCCACAAACAAAGAAAATGCAAATTGTACAGTCTACCCTTAGCAACCCTTCTGACTCAAGGCCCTGACCACCATCTATTATACACTAAAATGATTTGAAATTCCCACTTTGAGTCTAACCTAATTTTCTAGTGATAATAGACATGGATTCCCAGAAGCACTCTATGCATCTTGATAGTAACATCCTAATTTCCTTTCCTGGTAAATGTTTTAAATAAGATTTTAACACCAAAGGAAATTAACCTTTAAATTAATTGTAATTATAAAATGCCATCACTGATTTTGTCTTCAGACTAATTACTTGCTATTATTTAAACAAACTGCACCTCCTCTGAGCTTTAAGTTTGTTTCTCTCTCTGCAGTGCAGTGCCAAATGATCCCAGATCAGACATCGTAATGTCTGCCAAGCCCTGTGACACCTGGACTACTCAGGTCTGTTTACATCTCAAATGCAGCCAGTTTCAGTTGTCACATCCCACCCCAGGCTTTTTTCCTGTGCTTCAGCCTTGTACTGTGCAGTACAGACATCTTCAGCCTGTGCTTTCTAACCAGCGAGCAAGCCTTGTGTGATGTAAAGTGCCTCTGCTCTGCACTGGTGAGAATGAGATGCTCAACACTAGCCTTATGCTCTTATGAAAAGTCATCTTCAAGACAAGACATGACTGGAAATAATGACTCAGGAACCAGATATTGTTATTTGCAAAAGGTTGATTCTGTACAGGTATAGAATCATCAAATAGCTTGGGTTGGAAGAGACCTGAAAGACCATCTAGTTCCAACCCCCTGCCATGGTCAGGGACACCTCCCACTAGACCAGGTTACCCAAAGCCACATCCAGCCTGGCCTCAAGCACCTCCAGGGATGGGGCATCCACAGCTTCTCTGGGCAATCTGTTGCAATACTTGACCATCATATTATTGAATTTCTTCCTTATATCTAATCTAAATCAATCCTTTTTAAATTTAAAACTGTTCCCCATTATCCCATCACTACGTGCCTGTAGATTTTAGGAAATATCCTAGATATTTCTAGTGTCAGTGCAGCTCTCCAAGCCAACTCTCTTCAGGATAACAAGCATGAGGCAGTACTATGGAATTTTAAAGGCTTCCCTCCCTCTGTGCTTCCATCAACTGGAGGCATAAGGATGCCTTCCTGACATCTGAAGGCATCCCATTTCCCTCCTTTTGTTTCACTTAGTTCATGTAGCAGTCACCACACTAAATGAAACAAGTAAACAAAAAAGCTTCTAATTTAGCTACAGGCTGTGAATTGGAGAGCACAGCTGAGCAAAAACAAGACGTAGCTTCAGCTTTTGTAGCCTGTTCATTGACTTCTCATTCATGAATGACCTGTTCAACAGCTGGAGAACAATTGTTTTAAATATCGGCTTTTATTTGTTGCTACATTAATTTGTTCCTATGCTCCCTCTTTAGACTGCCTGGGCCCTCCTTAGCATAAAGCAAACAGATCAGCCCAGTGATGCATCCTGTTGTAAGAAAGGTGTCTAACACAGACAGGACAAGATGTTCTTCGGTGTTACTGACTGTAGTGGAAAACTTGATCATTAAACTGCAGGCCTAGTTACATATGATTGTAAGTACTTGAGATGAATACCATCCTTGATGTCTGGTGGCATCAGTGAGGGACCCCAAAGTGCAAATGTATTTCTCCTTACCATACTGCCTTTCCTTCATGACAGATTCTGCTTCCATTATTTTGATGATATAAAGGGTTTGAAGATGCAGAATACCCCTCTCACCTACCAAAAATGATCGCAAGTTCTGTAATATTCCCAGCGAAGCTGAAGGAGGCAGCTGGTGAAGTTCAAGAAAACTTGTGGTAACATGGAAGAAGTGAAGGCAGAATGACTGTTCAGTGTTTTCCATTGCAAGATACTGGGTGCATTACACAAAGGGTAAGGGCAAAGCTAACAAAATATAAAGGTGAGTTGTTGGAACTCCTTCACTCAGGAGGTTGTGCTTGACTAAGGAGAATCTCCATCCTTTACTGGATGCAGGGGGAAACTTAGTTACAAGAGATGAGGAAAAGGCAGAGGTTCTTAATGCCTTCTTTGCCTCAGTCTTTAGTGGCAATACCGGTTGTTCTCTGGATACTCAGTACCCTGAGCTGGTGGAAGGGGATGGGGGGCAGGATGTGGCCCTCACTATCCGCGAAGAACTGGTTGGTGACCTGCTACGGCACTTGGAAGTAGGCAAGTCGATGGGGCCGGATGGGTCCACCCAAGGGTACTGAGAGAACTGGCAGAGGAGCTGGCCAAGCCACTGTCCATCATTTATCAGCAGTCCTGGCTATCGGGGGAGGTCCCAGTTGACTGGTGGCTAGCAAACGTGACACCCACCTACAAGAAGGGCCGGAGGGCAGAACCGGGAAACTACAGGCCTGTCAGTTTGACCTCAGTGCCAGGGAAGCTCAAGGAGTAGATCCTCTTGAAAGTCATCACGCAGCACTTGCAGGGCAAGCAGGCAATCAGGCCCAGTCAGCATGGGTTTATGAAAGGCAGATCCTGCTTGACGAACCCGATCTCCTTCTATGACAAAGTGACACGCTGGGTGGATGAGGGAAAGGCTGTGGATGTGGTCTACCTTGACTTCAGCAAGGCTTTTGACACCATCTCCCACAGCATTCTCCTCAAGAAACTGGCTGTTCTTGACTTGGACTGGCGCACGCTTCATTGGGTTAGAAACTGGCTGGATAGCCGGGCCCAAAGAGTCGTGGTAAATGGAGCCAAGTCCAGTTGGAGGCCAGTCACTAGTGGCGTTCCCCAGGGCTCGGTGCTGGAGCCGGTCCTCTTTAATATCTTCATTGATGATCTGGACGAGGGCATTGAGTGCACCCTCAGTAAGTTTGCAGATGACACCAAGCTATGCACGTGTGTTGATCTGTTTGAGGGTAGGAAGGCTCTGCAGGAGGATCTGGATAGGCTGCACCAATGGGCTGAGGTCAACTGTATGAAGTTCAACAAGGCCAAGTGCCAGGTCCTGCACCTGGGGCACAATAACCCCAAGCAGAGCTACAGGCTGGGAGATGAGTGGTTGGAGAGCTGCCAGGCAGAGAAGGACCTGGGAGTGATGGTGGATAGTCGGCTGAATATGAGCCAGCAGTGTGCTCAGGTGGCCAAGAAGGCCAACAGCATCCTGGCTTGCATAAGAAGCAGTGTGGCCAGCAGGTCTAGGGAAGTGATTGTCCCCCTGTACTCAGCTCTGGTGAGGCCACACCTCGAGTACTGTGTTCGGTTTTGTGCCCCTCGCTACAAGAAGGACATCGAGGTGCCCGAGCGAGTCCAGAGAAGGGCAATGAAGCTGGTGAGGGGTCTGGAGAACAAGTCCTACGAGGAGCGGCTGAGGGAGCTGGGCTTGTTCAGCCTGGAGAAAAGGAGGCTCAGGGGCAACCTTATCGCTCTCTACAGGTACCTCAAAGGAGGCTGTAGCGAGGTGGGGGTTGGTCTGTTCTCCCACGTGCCTGGTGACAGGACGAGGGGGAATGGGCTTAAGTTGCACCAGGGGAGTTTTAGGTTGGATCTTAGGAAGAACTTCTTTACCGAAAGGGTTGTTAGGCATTGGAACAGGCTGCCCAGGGAAGTGGTGGAGTCACCATCCCTGGAAGTCTTCAAAAGACATTTAGATGTAGAGCTTACGGATATGGTTTAGTGGGGACTGTTAGCGTTAGGTCAGAGGTTGGACTCGATGATCTTGAGGTCTCTTCCAACCTAGAAATTCTGTGATTCTGTGATTCTGTGAAAATGTTCTTGGTTCAAATGGAGAGAGACATGTTCAGGAGGAAAATCATGTTGTTGGCAATTAAATGCAACAAGACCATTTCTGGCTAAGGAAGTCCCTAAACTGCAAATTACTCCCAGAATTTTATGGGAACCACAAACCTTCTGTGTTCTTATATGCTTATGCAGCAAATAAAGGTCCAAGTAAGCATCAGGCGTTATTCATTGCTGGATTCTGGACATGAGGCTGGATAGACCTGGTACCTCCCTTCTTATCTCTAGTCTAGCGTAACAAATAATGCTGCATTGAACACTCCAGCTGTAATGTCACCAGGAGGGAACAGATCAGAAAGGCCTCCTGTGACAATAACCTCTGGAGTTGCATTTGATCCCAGCCCTGAATACAGAAAGATGGTTTCAGTCATCTTCTGCACTCCCCTCAGCAGTAGTTTCTGCTCCATCCATATTTTCTTTCTATGCTTCTCCCATCTTGGTATTCAGAATTTACAGCCATATTCACCAGAAGACAGGAGAGAAATTTTCTTTTATTTTCTCTTTGTCTTAGAGATTTTTAAGCAGGGATGGAAGCCGAGAAAGTAATTCTCTGTAATGTCTCTCTAAGCAGGTTGTGAAAAGCATTTGGCACAGAAATAAAGTGTTATCCGAGCATATTCTGCACTTCAATAGTGTCTTTCATCCTAGAAGCTCAAAGTTATGAAGCAACACACCTGTGAGTTTATCCCTGTCATTATTTCCCATTCTAAATATGGAAAATAGAAGTATAGTGAGGTTAAATAACCTGCCCATAGGTGGAAAGGAGCTTGTAACAGAGCTAAAAATAAGGTCTACTCTCTCTACCCTGTATGTTTGTCCAAATTTCTCATCTCTTACAACTAATAAGTTTAATATTGTCTTCCAAAGGAAAATCTTTTCACCACCTTTGTACTTTCCAGGTCAGGCATGAGATCTCAGAATGGGTTGTTGTTTGGCAATGAGTTTATTGTCACATAACTGCTATGCTGTATTGCACACCAGTGAATATCCACTATCCAGGGTATTGTACTCTTGAACGTTCTCAGTAATTCAAATAGAATCTTGAATTCAAGCTTTTACAGGGGGAAGTAAAATGATTTTAAAAGGTTAGCTAGAGCTTTATTTCTGTGTCAGACATCTCCAAATGCTGGGCTCAAGGGGATATGCAGCAAAAATCTACTTAACCTAGTTGTGATTTCTTTTGCTTTGTGGTTTACCTAGAAACAATGCCAAGAGAAAAGATAATGTACATGCAAGCTGGATCCCTGCTAGTGTGAGATGCTAGTGCAAAGCCGTAGCCGTACTAGCAGCTAATATGGTACTCTCCATGGTACTCTGGGAGCAGTCTGATGGGTCAGATTTCTTTGTTTGCCTTGGAATTTTGATAGGGTAGTTTTACTCCCCCCCCCCCCCCTCCCCCCCCCGTCTGGATCTGCAAAGGAACCTTGTGGATTAGGATTTCACTGTGAAAATAGGCTAAATTTTCCATTATCTCCTGACATTTGGGTTGGAGTTCTTTCCTGGCCGGAGCTGTCCCTCTAATAACAAGCCAGTCCCCTTTCCCTCACCAGAATCTGAGAGTGCAGAATTCCCACTTCAGTAACACAAGTTTCTTTTTTTTTAAGTGTTTACAGACAGAAAGCCCCAGGAGAATGCAGCTTCACTGCTTGCATTCCAGAGTTTTCCACTAAAAATCTGTATATATAGTAACATTTTCAAAAATACATTGAATTTACTTTACTAAGGCAGTAACATCTTATAGCAGGGAGCCAAATTGCTAGTGAGGAAATACACATTAAATGAACATTTCAATGTTATTAAAAATAATGTGCAGCCTTTGAAAAATGCAGGCCTAATATGATTTTAGAAAACAAATGAGGAGCTCCGAGAAGTTTACTGCTGTTGAATGCCTCCAAGTAATGATTGTTGCTGACATTTCCATGCTTTATTTTTAATTGCTGCAGCAAATAATGTTAATGAAGGAAGAATGACAATGGCTTAGTCATCATACCAGTGGCAACAGTGAAAAGGAGAGCACTGAGTTGGTAGCAGCCCTGCTGGACACCCATCCTCCTTTGTCTTTCCCTGACCAAGACCTGAGGTGCTGCGATCCTCACAGTTCCTCTTCCCTACACAACCACAGGGAACAAGATGCAGAAGTGACCTTTGAGACTGACAAACCAACAAGAGAAGTAGCTGGAGAAAATCACCCTTGTCTGATTCTTGGAGATGGGTGCTGTAGTTTGGCTCTGGTGTGCTCAGTGTGAGAGCACTGCTTGGGACTGCAATGAGAAGGAGAGCAGCTTCCTCTTTAATCCTCAGTGTAGAATTAACCCAAAGCAGATTGAGAGGTAGTGCAGACTTGTACTTTGATTTAGGGGGTCTGCTGCTGGATATATTTAATGTGTGGGTGATTAAAACCTGAAGGCTTGCTGACTCAGTCTTAGTTGTGACCCTGATTTGATCATTTTATTGTTCCATTCTTAATCCTTCAGTGAGGTTAGAGAAGGTTAATCTTAGAGAAATGTTTGCTTAATTCTTCCCTCTCTCATTTGTTCTTTTAATAAAATCTGCATAAAGAACAGAGAAATAGTTATTCTTTCAGCTTGTTCCAATTATTCTGAGAGCAAAGCTAATTCAGCTGAAGTAGTTTGCAACTTGATTGTGTTTCTATGGTTGAGGATCCATGCCAACAGAAGATTGCAACAGAAGGCACCTTCTCTGCTCCTGAGCAGTGCTGATGCATTCCTCTGGTTAAAATCCGGAATATGCCCCTGTCTGGCTCTTGGAGGTTGCTTGACTTTTTCTCTTTTTCTCTGTCCACTCTTGCAGGCTTAGTGTTCCTGCCTCTTCTTCTTCTCTTCCAGGCAGCTGTTGCTTCCATGACCCATTAGCAAAGTAGAAGAAATGGAGCCGAGCATATTGATATTCAGCATGTCCAAACCAAAAAGTTTTTCTACTGATTCAGTCTCATTCAACCATTCAACAGGACTTGGTGCCCCTTTGGTGAGGCCTGATAGGTTTGTCCTTATGGTCCTCTGTGCTTGGCACCAAGGCATCCCACTCATACATGTGTATGGGTGGTCCTGAAAACCAGAGATCTAAAACCAGATTCTTTCCCCTGTGATGCCTGCAAATGTGGAGGTGGCTAAGATGGCAGAGACCCTCTGCTGTTCTTCACAAACCATTTCAGAAGCTAGGAAAGCATGTCAGGGGTGTGGGAGAGTTGCTTTGTAGTGACTTGTCTTAGTAGAGGATCATTCTCAATTGACACATCTTAACACACAGAAGGAGCACCAGCTGCCAAACTGCATACAAGAGCAATCCCAGCCTCATTCTTTACCAGGTATGCATACAGGTCAGCACAGTAAAGTTGGTGGGCAGCACAGTAAAGATTTTTCTGCTGAACTAGCAGAAATGTCCAGCAAGTCTTGGGGGAGGGAGTACACTGTGGGCAAGAGGGCTGTCTTCATTCCATTTATGAATACTAAATAGCATGGCATCCATAAGAGATACGTTACATCCCAGAGGAGTGTGATAGAGTCATGTGATGCCAAAAGGGAGGGAAAGGCAAGAAAACAGATCTAAATGGAAATAAAACATTCTGAAATCAAACCTGGTCAGGGGATATCTGTATGGGGTGCTCTCAGTGGAAAGTAAGGCCACTTTCATTTTATGATACCTCAAGAGGCCAAATCTAGTCTGAAAGTTGTTACAGTGTTGGGATGACTCTGCTACTGAATTCCCTTTAATCTTTTTTTTTTTTTTTTTTCTTTTCATCCAGGCTTCCAGAACTCACTGGCAGCAAGACCACATGGGCTGTGCTCACGAGGGCTATGTTGTGTTGAGTGGGGTCTTGCTCCAGTGAAGCTCTTCCAGGCAGCTGAGACAGCTCATTGGCAAGGAGAGGGGGCCTGGTGAAGGCATACTAGAAAATTAATAAAGGCCTCAAAATGGGTAAGACAACCACAAGAAAAGGTTCAAAGAAGCATGATAATCTGCGGCTTCCGAACACCAGGGAGCTCCCCTGGCAGTGAGCAGAAAACAATAGCATATTGGCCGCAGCACCTTGCTGCCAGGAACACTGTCTTACAGCCCACAGGAGAGATATTCCAAACATTCTCTGACTTCTGCGCCTGTTCAGTGAGCCAAGTCACCAGTCCCTTCCTCACTTTTTACTTCTATTACACCCTAAAGCATTACAGAAGAATGAAAAAGATTTAAGCCCTCGGAAGAGAAGGCAGGATGGTATTAAAAAGGATTTCATTTGAGGAGCGAGGAATCACCACACTTTAGCTCTGTGAACAGAGAGCACACTAAGCTGAAGAATATGAGGAAGCATACATGACTTGGGTTCATCACTAAGAAGACAAGACATATTTATGGCATATCCCTGCTCCACACTCTTGTCCACACACTCTTTTTACTCCTGCCTTCCTCACCTCCACAGAACCACACAGACAACTGAGAGTAGCATCATCTGAGAGACCTCCAAAGTATGGTTTGATTTCAGCACTAAATCTTCCTTTGACGGCTCACAGTGGCGCTGCATTACCCGTAGATTACAGGGTTTCAGCTGTTTTCTATACACAGCAGAGTACACAAAAGAACCCCCACCAGCTCTAGCAGTGCTCTCAGTCAAATAAAAGCCCTTTAGCTTCCTGTTGCAAAACTCTCTCTAGGATTCATGTATATTTTATCAAAGTTACATGCAGTTCTGATACTTGATTCTGAAGTGCTTTGGTATGAATCTCAACATGTACAGAAATGCTGCAGTGGCCCTTTTTAAAAAATCAAGGTTAGAGTAGAGGAAAAAAATGAAATGGCTTGGCTCCATAACATGTATTAAGAACATATTCTGCTCAACAGGCTTCTATTGACATAAATAAGCAGAAGAAACACAAACATACATCTTTATGAACTCATTTTGTTCCTTGTAATTGTACCCTGAGAACAGCGTGAACAAAGAGGAACTCTATGGTTTCACCTTTCATAAATGAAGGTTCTGCAATGATCTGAAGATATTTCTTGCCAGAAGTGCTTTTACAAGCCAACACAGAGGTCAACATAGAAGAGCTATACCCTCAGTGGTAGCCTATTAACGTGAAAATAGTTAACAGCATGGAATAATAAAAATAGAAAACAAACAAACAAACAAACAAACAAAAGAGGTTGGGTTTGCCAATTAGGATTTTTTTTTTTTTGGTGTGTTTATCTTAAGATAAACTCTGAGGTAAAAACAATTACAACAATCTATTCAGAAGAAAGGAGTGTGTATTTTTTTAAGCTACATTTCATAACTCCTTCGTCTTCCAGGCATTTGGAAATTATAGATCAAGATGGATGGACAGAAAATGTGTTCTGGCTACAATATAGTAAGGCATTTAGGTTCAAGTCAGCAAGAGCCAGCATAGTGGAAGGGTGATTTAAAAAACAGAATTCATTTTGTATGTAATAAAGCTTTAGTACTTACAGCTGTCCTCTTCTTCAGTAATACATTTCACAACATAACAGGCATAGATGAAGCCCGCCAGCTGAAACAAAATGTAATAGTGTTAGATGTAAAACAAATACAATAGAAAAACATGAGTTGGTTTTAGAAAAACAACAACAGAAACTACAGAAATATTTTTTTTTTTTTTACAACAGTTAGTTAATTCTAATAACAAGTGAATTTCCTTATTTTATGTGATTCTTTTGGAAATGGTCAGAAGTTGGCATTTTTCTTGAAAAACAAACCCTGCAATAAAAATTCCAGAAAACTGATAGAAGATTTTCCATTATAGAAATAGCTTCTTTTTAATTATTGAAAACTCGGAAACTAGACGGATGGTTAGGTGGATGGCAGTTTAACAACTGCAAATATTAATGTTTATGTCAGTCAGATTCATTTGCCAACAAAACTTAATCCTCTAGCAGAACTCTGCTTTTTTAGCAGAATCTTGCCAACAAAATCTGAGACAAAGTCAGTTCACTTGTAAACCATCTTTATAATGATATTTTATCACTTGAAATTAGGGCTGTGGATCTGATACTGAGATACATTCCTGTCTCTCCAATAGTCCCCAAGCCTCAAGACATATCTGTCAATTTAGTTAGGTCTGGAAGTGTTTGCATCAGTATCTCATGCTGTAGGTGACAAATTCAAATCTTGTTACCTCCATTCCTCTCCCAGAACATGCCCAGAAGTGAATTATAAACAGAAATAACACAATTTAAAGAAATTGAAAACCATAGTGCTGCTTGAGTACCATGGCAGACTGCTTATTTTACACCATCACTTGAAAAAAAAAAGATTAAAAAAGGGAAAAAAATGGCCAGTATACAAATGTCATGAGCTAAGTATCACAAGAGACCTCTGCTAGTCCTTCCACGAAGCTCTGTTGGCTGAGAGGTAACAACCATGCCAGAAGCAACAGAACAACATCATGTGTCATGTGTTGCACTCTGCATGGCTTCCCGTACATATGGGTTTGGAAAGTTTTCTCTAATGATTGTCAACTAACTGTTTTCCATCCTTTAGCTTTTTGCTGGGTTGCATGGTAGGAAGTCAAAGGAATTCAAGTTTCATCTCCTTGTAGTGAAAAGTGAGCCATGATGTTCAAATGCGTTACTCCTGTATAGGTGGCCTCACAGAGATTATTCATGAGCTCTGAATCCAACTGTAGAGTTTTGGAATTCATTCTTTATTTGGATAATAAAAAGTATCTAACAGCTCCAGCTAAGACTGAGTTCTAAGTGTGCATGATGTAAAAAAAAAACAACACATAATCTGTGGTTGAGGGAGATTATGATCTTAATTTCAGACAAACTAATGAGTGGGTCATGCAGTGACATGTGGGAACTATCTATTATTATGAAGAGTGGTTAGTGCAAATGAATTTATTTATTTATTTATTTAACAAATCCAAGGCACTTCTACAATCACTGCAGTGTTCCGCGTTCCTATCATCATTAATTTTAGCTGTACAAATGAAATTCAAACAAATTTCCTCTGTCTCTTAGTGGCTTCATATTGCAGGCAGTGACTGTGCTTAATTTACTCTAGCTTTTACACAGATCTGTCTGGTATTTGTGCCAATTTTCTCTATAGAAATCTCTCTGTACCTACATCTGTATATGTGAAATACAAATAAAGAAAAAAAAAAGAAAAAAAATAAAATAGGAAAAAAAAAAAAGCCAGGCCCAAGATTTTTGTGAAAAAATTGAGGCTTGATTTGGAGACCACACTGTAGCCAGTACAGGTGTTGTCTGCTAACTGCTTAAGCTCCTGTTGGAAGCCCAGAAGTGGCATTACAACAGAACTAAATCATTAATTTTGTCATTTATTATAAATCTGCCTTATAGTGCTGCTGCAAAGATTTTACACCTGGGGGAGATGACATATTCACTGCTGGACACAAAGAACACAGTGTACCAAGAACGGTGGTGTTCAGCTAATATCAGCATTTCATCCTGCTTTATTGGGCTGCTCTTTCCTTTGGTTTCTTGGCTTCAAGACAGAGGGCTAATTTACTCCACTGACTTATGCACTGCATAACCCACCAACTTGAATGACTTTACATGAGGTTTAATCCAGCAAAGAATTAGGTCCAGCAAGGTTTTCATTAATGATTCCATTCTTGGATGTGAACCTTGGCTTAATATTTTCTCTGTTCTCTTTTTACAGACCATCACATCCAAGAGAGCTGAGCAGTTGCATCTCTAGTAGGCAACTGCAGTGGTAAAGCTTTTCCTGTAATATGGTTAAACACTTTACTCTCTGTGAAAACACCACAAGTTTACATGTTATTAACTAAACTTTTCTCACAAAGCACAGCAAACAAACTGTATCACAATCTGTTCTTACAATTAATCTTTTAATTGTATTCAGTTGCATCCCTTAAATATCTGGGGAACTCTTTTGATATGTAAGTAAATCCTACAGCATTTCATCACATGAGTTTGCTGATTGAAAGAGTTCCTTATAGCTAGAAATTGTCCTGTTTTAAATACAAATGGTAGTTTGTTTCCTTTGAAATAATAAGAGTTTTAAAATAAACCTCATCTTTTCCCACGTCTATCTAATCCTGTGCTTGGTACACATAATTTTGTTTTAATTTGAACATCACATTATTTCCTTCCTTCCTTCCTTCCTTCCTTCCTTCCTTCCTTCCTTCCTTCCTTCCTTCCTTCCTTCCTTCCTTCCTTCCTTCCTTCCTTCCTTCCTTCCTTCCTTCCTTCCTTCCTTCCTTCCTTCCTTCCTTCCTTCCCTCCTTCCTTCCTTCCTTCCCTCCTTCCTTCCTTCCTTCCTTCCTTCCTTCCTTCCTTCCTTCCTTCCTTCCTTCCTTCCTTCCTTCCTTCCTTCCTTCCTTCCTTCCTTCCTTCCTTCCTTCCTTCCTTCCTTCCTTCCTCCTTCTTCTCCTATACCAAGCCATTTATCCTTTATCTGTTCTGATCCAATGCTTGTAATTCAAGATTTATCATCTAATTGCATCAACAACAGTGGGCACTCACTGGAAGCTGGGGTTCAGAACTGAAAGTGGTCATTTTTACTTTTAGCATGCTCAATGGCCTGAGCCTATGGTGACTACAGAGATCTATGGGATAAGGATATGCTTCCTGCCCAGTGGACTCAGGCTTCGTGTGAGGAGGGTAAATCTTACCTGTGCACATGGCAGAGCTTTCCTGGAGACCTGTCAGCTAAGACTGTTAAAGAATTCTCACAGCAAAGAAGGGTTCACATGAAATTTGCCACCATTGTTATAGTACAAGGTACATTTCTTTGACCTTGTTTGTCTAATAATAACACACTACAACCCATCTATATACAGAACAATATACATCAAGTAAATTTCAAACAAAACACTTACTGAACATACTCCCTGGAGAAGATCAGGAAAGAGAATACAAACAAACAAAAAACAAACGATAGAGGTTAATCACATTAATTAATATATTCCTGGAAGGCCCTCAAACAGAGCAAAACTGGGTGTAGTATAAGAATTACAAAAAACAAAATCAACAGCCTAAAAACTGTCAGCAATGTAATAACACTACTAAAGAGATGGCAATGAGATTAATTATGGAATTGAGATAATACATCTTATTCCCTTGTTACAGTCAGATAAGACAAAGAAAAAAACCTGTCTGAATATTCTCTACTCAAATCAGCAGTGTTCTGTTACACTGCTAGACTCTTATCAGCTCCTGACATTTTTGTGAGTATACTTCCAGACTTGCCCCATATGTAAAGTTCTGTGATCAAACTTAACCAGAATCAGTATTGATCAAAATCCTGTCTTCCTATTTTTTTTTCTCAGTTCTTTTATGGAGATTAATGTTTTCATACACTGTAAATAACATCAGATTTGGGAAAATGTTTATATGAGAACCTATCATTCCTGGTCAAGGCCCCCACCTTTCCCTCTTTTAAAGCAATATCTAGGTAGATACTTATCAGGAGTTATCTTTATTAAACTAGACACCTGAAAAAAAAAAGAATGCCAGGAAGGAAGAAACAAAAATTAAAAGACGGTAAGATCTGAGTGTGATAAGGTCATAAGTTGAAATCTGAAGATGAAGACAAATGACTTAGGGGTTATGGAAATAGCCCATGGACTTAGCTTCACTGTATGTGAGTGTTTTATATTCTAGAAAAAAAAAAAAAAAAAAAAAAAAAGATTTTGATGAAACAGAGTATCGGTAGGTAGAGTATTGGTAGAACTAAATCAGTGCCATGGTGGTTCTAACGCTGCCCTCTGCAAAAACCTTTTCAAGCATGATTTCACTGCCTGCAGCATTGGTGGTGAGTGAGCATCAATGCTAGAGTGTGATATAAATCTCAAGCTATGTTCCATGGGAACTGCTCGCCTGAGGTACAGTTTTATTTATGCTTACATTTGCCATTTCCGGAACTCTGTCATTCGTCCATGTTTAATGTCATAAGAGGAGCATTGGAAAACTGTTGATACAAGACCAGATTACTGATGGGGAATGTAGGCTATGTGGCCTTGATGTCATTATTCCACAGGATTAACAATTTGCATATTGTCTGAAAAGAATCATTCATTGATAAGGACAAGCTCCTTTCTTCTGTGCAATAAAATAATTATTGAAAAAAAAACAATGCTAAATTACTATGACCACCATGGTATTTAGTGTACAATCAGGAAATTAAATAAAAATAAATAAATACAAAGCCATAATTTCTTAACCTATATAATTGTCAAATACTTTTTCTTTCCTTTCTTAGTCTGAAAGGTGCCCAAGATTGACTTTATTTATTTATTTTTTATTTTTTTTTATTTTTTTTTTCAGCATGCACAATAAAATAGGAATCATAAATACAGATAAATGTAGACACACTGGAAAACAGAAGTGTGATAAAAAATTCATTTATTTCAACCAAAGCATCGTAATCTTTGTTATATCAGCTGTCTAGGTGGTGCTTAGCATAAAGCCTTTATTTATTTCTCAGGGGACTATTCAATTTTCTGGAGATTTCCTTTTTGTGTAGGTATTTGAAGATCATCATGAAGACCTGCTAGAATGTTTTTGTTTGAAATGCTGCTGGGCACTTGAGAGTGGTTCTGTCTTGTTCAGGGTAACTGTTCCTCCAGTGTCTTCCCTGGCAAGCTTTTTCGCCTGATGAATGGAAGAGACCACAGGGGCACTGAAATCACAGTACTGTGGCTTGTCAGATAAGAGCTGTGAAAACCTTTAACAACAGAGGAAAGCAGGACATACTTACCTGTTTTGAAGCTGTATTACAGACACTCAGCTTGACCCAAATTTTCTGAAAGTTTAGCAAGACTTTTCTGCAAATCTGACCTAAAACTTTCTGGAAATCTTACCACTTCCATGGGTATTTCTGTCTGATTTATGCTTTTGATAACCGCATGATATTTGGCACTTTTCCATGATTTCTGCTCACATCTAAAAGAGAAGGATGTACTTTTTCCTACTTCAGACATCAAACAAAACTCAAAATGTAGGGGCTATCAGCTTGTATGAAATGGTAGTAGGGGTCCTTTATTGCCAACCTCTATGTTAACTGAGTGGCAGGGCATCCTGTAGATTTGGCTCAGTGTTGAACCCTGCATCCCTGCTCCCATGGGTGAAATGTTCCACCTGGGACTTTGCTAGACTCCCTCGGGAAGCTGAAGGAGGCATATTGCAAGGGGCAGAAGGGACGCCATGACAGGCTGACCTGTGTTAACCCCCACATCACCGCTTCAAGTGGTAGTAGAGCTGGGAAGCCAGGATCAAATTCTCCACCAGCTTTATTCAGGAGATGCTGGCTGGAGGTCAAGTGCACATTGCCCCATTAAGGCTGAGACACTAATGTTGAAAGAAAACAAACAAACCAACAACAAAACAAAACAAAAAAATTAAAAACTAGCAAACCTTTTTCTTTTATTTTCTGCTATTGTGGAACTGTCTCCACTTTACCTTTCCTCACTTGATTAGGGAGGATTAAAGAATATTTTTGGTTACATGTATTTGTAAATTTTATCCAAATTGTGGGAAGTCCTGAAATCAGAAAAATCTCTCTCTGTTTACTTTCATACTATAGCTCTGCAACCCAACCTGTTAATATTAGAACAGAACTCTGATTGTAAAGGGGTCAACAGTTTACAGTGACTGCTGCTTGCATCAAAGGGATTTAGCCATTAGAGCTGTGTAGATTGGGAAAAATCATCCCATTTATTTTTAAAACAAGGCCAGCTGCCTCTTTCCACTAAGCAACAGCAAAACAACAAAACAAAGAATGAAGTTGAAACAAAATACTAAAGTAAAAGGCTTTAAAATCCATATCACCCTGGCCATTCTGTAATTAATAGGAATAGATTATTAAAGCAAGAATCTATATGTGTCTGTATATGGACTTTTCTCTGAAGGTTTTATAGCAAGAAAACTTTTATGGGAAAAAACTTTGGACCTTTTTCTCCTCTTGTCTTCTGGGAATTCTCTGCAATGGTTTAATCATCTGGCTTTGGTATCTGACTGCCTTTGGCAGCAGTAGCTTTTCTTATCATTATGTCTAACTGTGTGTCACCTTTTCCAGACAGCCATAGGATTAAGATAAGAAAAATTAGTTCTCTATGCTGCAGATCTAACAAAGCCACAGATTGCTCACAGCCCACCAAATGAATGCCTAGCATTTTAAATTGAACTGCATTAGATGAAATAGGTGATTATCAATGCTACTCACTCTTTTGAGGGGCAGTAGGAAAAATATATGCATGTCTGAAGTTTGTGTAGATTGCATAGGGAGAAACATTTTGATGGTATAAGATAACGGAATTCCTGATAAACAAACACATATAAGTGCTTCTGTTCAGTGAAAACTCACCCCTCCATGTAGAGTCACCCATATGGCAAGTGAACCTTGATGGTGTGATTGTGAACACAAGGCCCTAGGATCTGGGAAACAGAAGTGTTCAGGGGAGAGAGAGCAGAGGATGAAAAAGGAGTAATATGTTGTTGTGACTGCCATTTTCTCAAGATTGTGGCCCACCATGTAGACTGTGTAGAGTAAAAGTTCACTGAGGTAGCACAGGTGATTTGCTCTTGTCCAACGTCATACGTTAGGCTAAGCTAAAACAACGCTATAACATAAGTGGCAAAAGCCAGAACATTTCATCAGAGGTGAGACTTTCCAGTAAAGGCTGACTATTTCTACATGGTGCTATTTACTTTCCCTGTGGTAATCTATTGTTTATTTGAAGGCATTGATGGCAGCTGAGAATCAGGAAGCTTAAAGGGTACACAACTTCAGCTGTACCCTGGCTTTATGGTGGTGGTCACAGTTTAACAGCCTAATGATGCTTTGATCAAACTGCTTCTGTGATGGCCAGTGATAACAGTGTTGACGAGGATGATTGCTGTATACTGTGCAAAATTCATAGCTCAGATGAAGAAACTCTTCAGCAGCAAAGTTCATTATTTTAACTTACAAAAAGAAAGCAAAATATTGCATACATTGAAAAGCTCTAGATGAATAGGGCCTTAAGTGCTAAAACCTAATTAGTGATTGATTGTTAAAACACAGTAACAGTCATTCACAAGCCAAGTGGAAGCTGTGGAATAACAGCAGAGAAATAGACAAATCTCTTTGGCAGTGCCATCAGCAACAGAGCAGCCAGGAAGGTGGCTAAGGCAGGGGGAGGCTTTGCTTGACTGTCTGTGCCTGTGCATAGAGTGGGAAGGTGGGATATCCTCCCTGTCTGGCAATGCACATAGGGCAGAAGAGGGAAGACTGAACTTTTCTTAACTAAATAGCTCCCTCAAGCCTCATGCTCTGGTGTAAGGTAATAGAAGTATCTCGGTGAAAGTACAAAGCAGTTTACATGGTGGGGCACCACATCATTGCATCTCCCTAGGATCTATACATCTAGCAAATGCATTGCTTAGCACAAACATTTGCTCTAGATGCACAATATAACAACTTTAAGTGTCAGGGGGGTTTCAAGGTCAATAAAACCTCTTCCTGTGGCATCTAGTGTTTAAAGTAACTGAACTCAGCTCATGTTTCAGTGCTATTTTTCCTCACAGCATCAGGCTACTGTAGGCTTTTTCCACCTTTGTAGCCTATAATAAAAGATATGTTTCAGTGCTACTTTCTCCATTCAGCAAAATCAGCCAGGCAGGTTTCAAAAAGCAAATGCCAAAGTGCTTTGTGAAACCTTTCCTGCAAAAGGAGAACCACTGGAGAGTTTAGAGGAATATCATACTATGCAGGCCAGACTGGTATGAAAAGAGTTGACCCTCTATAGCCTCCAAACAGAAGGACAATTTTAATTCCATGACCAAAGGCACCTTTTCCCTGACAGTCCTTCTGGTAAAGGGCAGGGGATCACTTCCTTGTTTATTCAGCATGAAAAACGGTGATCTCCTTGGCCTGAATGGAAAGAGTTTGATGGCAAAGGTCCCAGTCACAGCCTGGGGTGGAAGAAGACATATGAATAAATTTTGCAGTACGTGTGACAAAAAAAACTTAAGCCAAAGATTCCAGTAACATCATATCACATTAAGCATTTTGGAGGAATGGTGAATTATAAAGAGAGAACATTCTCGGAAAGGCCATGTCCTTAGAGTCTGTGCCTCGTTGCAGAGAGTTAAGTGGATGAGTTATATCTGACAGTTTATGAACCTTGTTAATATAATGCAGTACCTGGGAGTGTGCCAGCCACAGTGATCAAGGAAGTCTAAATTAGACCTCTGCCATCGGCAGACATCAGATGCCTATTTAAAACTAAATGTTTCATCTGAACCAGCCACTTCCCTCATTATCCTCTAAAGCAATGATCTTCAGCTTGAAGCTCTGAAGCTCTATATGGCTCTCAGTAGCCAGCATACATCTCTTCCTCAGGTCTCAGTAAGGGGTTACTTAACATGCTGATGTGAAGCTGCTCTGGTAGGAAGAGCACAAGTGACAGAAGTAATTTAGCATGTTAATCTCTCATGAAAAATGTGAGTTTTGTGTTTCTTTGTATTTTTAAACTTGTAAGTGTAAAGGCCTCAGTTCTGTCACCTGTTCCAAGACCGGGTCACTCTGAGCCAGGGTGACCTTTGGAAACTCATCCAGCAGCAGATTGGGATGTCTAGTCCCCTGCAAGAGTGCATAAGGAAAGGGGAAGGGAAGCTTCTGAACCAACAGAGAAGGATAATTACCATCCAACCACCACACTGGTAGTGGACTACATGAAGTGAGGGAAAAGGCCACACCTATTTTCCTTCTGCTCTAGCAGTAACACACAGAGCAGCCACCATACTGCTACAGCAGCTGTGCTCCTTCTTTGTGACTGAAAATGCTCCTTGCCTCTGGAAGCTCCCTCCTCTGCGATACAGAGCCACAGAACTTCCTAACTTTGCAACAGTGTATTAAACATTTTTATTTATTTATTTATTTATTTATTTATTGCGTTTCATTTACAAAATCTGTAAAATGGACATGATAAAGCCACTTTTACCAGGGCACTGTAAGGTTTCATTCATCTCCATGACTTTTGCTTTGAGATTTTGGATGGCAAATATTAAAAGTACTAGCTCTCTATATTCTATTCTACATTGTTATTAACCAATTATCATAATACTCTGCAAAGAATAACAGCAATGTCTTAATACTTATTATTTAATATTGTTTATATTTATTTTTTAATATTTAATTAATTTGCTTATATTGTCATTTTTTGTAGTACTCATATTCTCTGTCAGCGAATAGATTCTTACTGGACAGAAATTTTGTGTTATTGGCTTGAACAGATGTACCACATCTTTGAAAAATGAAAGACAATATTATAACCTGCTGAGGGTTGGAGAAGAAATGATTCTTAGATGTTTGGTGCTCCTACATCAACAGTCCAATGCCAAAATTGAGAAGTATGACCTTTTTTCATCTGGTTCTATTGCCTTAGCAGAATAAAGGGAAGGGAGGATAATTTAATTGGCAAGACATAAGAGAATGCAATATGACACTGCAGCTCACATAACCATCTTTGAAGACAGCGAAGCTGTGCAGCTTCATAGCAACACTGAACACGGTGTAAAACCAAGCCATGTCACATTTAGTGAGATTTTTTTTTCCTGTTTTCTTATATATCCACAGAAAGTGGACAAAATTCTATTAATATTAATATTAATTCTATTGTTATATGTATTATATATATTCTATTAATATTAATTCTATTAATATTAACTTTAAAAGTTAATGAAAGAGGTATGACTATTTTAGAGAAAGTGTGCATAGCAAACTGAATTACACCCCTTAGAATGAACAAAAGTCCAACTGCTGCAGGTCAGTCCTAATAATGTCTCCAATCTAAGAGCTTTCATATTGAATGTTGTTTAAGATTCAACTCATTTTCAAATACCCAGATAAGTGATGCTGGTTAGCAGCAAACAAAGATGTAGCTACGAGGAAACATCTGGAGAATATCCCAAAAGAAGATGAAAAACCATAATGGCAGGATAGTGCACTGGAGAACTGCTTGGGGGAAATGAAACAGTACCTGAAGGCATGAAGTGTGTTGTCAGAGAGGCAGGAAGGGTTGCCAGTGGAGAAAGAAAAAGAGACAGACAACTCAGACATGCTGAGTTGCCCTTCATTTTTCACCGGTGCCCTAATCATATAGTGTATCTTCTAATGTGAGTAAGACAATGCTGTCAGTTGAGAGATATGTCCACGTTATCTAACAGATGTTGAATATATCTGTTATATTCCTAAACTCCTTCAGTCACCTACTGACATGAAAGAAAAACTGCAGTTTGGTCCTTTTTCTATACTGCAGTGTGTAGATTTTTAATTTAGTAAAGCATGAAGACATTCTGTTTCATTAAAAATCATGGATTAGGATGTTAAGCTAGTT